>NC_133658.1:603118377-603351073 GCF_037893015.1 Macrotis lagotis
AAAATAGTTTTCAAATGAAGAAATTCACACTATATATAATCATATGAAAAAATGCTCCAAATCATTATTGATTTAAAACAACTATGAGATATCTTCTCATGCCTATCACATTGGAAAAGATAAGAAAAGGGGAAAATGATCAATGTTGGAGAGGTTGTGGAGGATTGGGGTACTGATACATTGTTGGTGGGATTGTGAATGGATCCAAACATTCTGGAGTGTAATATGGAACTATGCCCAAAAAGCAATAAAAATGTTCATTCCCTTTGACACAGTAATTCCAATTCTAGGTCAATATCCAGAAGAAATCATAAAAATAGGAAAAAGTCCCACATGTTCTAAAATATTCATAGCAGCTCTTTTTTTGTAGTGACAAAAAATTGGAAATTGAGGGGATGCCCACCAATTGGGGAATGATTACACAAGTTATAGTACATGAATACTATGGAATATTATTGTTCAATAAGAAACTATAACTGGTTGGGCTCTAGAGAAGAAGGAAATGACTTACAGAATCTGTTGCTAAGCTACAGAAGGAGAACCAAGAGAACAATGTACAAATTAACAACACTGGGATAGTATCAACCTTGATGGAAGCAGCTCCTCTCAGAAGTTCAGAGAGCTAGGACAACCATATTAGACTGGCTATGGACAGAGTTATACCATCCAGAGGAAGAAAAACAAAACAAAACAAAACAAAAGCAACTCTTCAGAATCTGATAAACACTTTATAAAAATTATCTATGTGTCTCTTTCTCTTAATCCTAATCCCTCATACCAAAAATGACTAAACTATAAACATGTTTATCAATGATATGTATGTACCATGCTGACCTGACTGCTTGCTGCTGAGGGGAGGAGGGTGGGAAGGGAGGGTGAAGGAAATTTTGTAACTTAAAAATATACATGTACATATGAATGAAAAAATAAAGAGAAACAAAATGAGACATAGTAAAAAAAATGTGAAAGAAGAAAGAGTATCTAAAAGGGAAGAGGAATCACTAGACTTTTTAATGAATGTATGAATAAGCAAATAAATATATGAGTGACAATCTATCAAGTTTATATTATATGGCAAACGCTATGCTAATCACTGAAAATGCAAATATAAAAAGATAAAAGAATCTCTACAGTCAAGAAGGTTACAGTCTAATAGAGAGACAAAGTAGGGACTGGTGGCCTGAGAAGACTTTTGGTGAAGCATAGACTAATCTGAACAATATATCTCCAGGTCCAAACTTCTGGGACTAAGTTTAATTCAATTCAATTAATATTTATTAAGTACTACTATTTTTCCAGGCACTATGCTAAGCACTGGGGATACAAATAAGAAAAAGAAAGACAGTTTCTGTCCTCAAAAAGTTTATAGTCTAACATAGAAAAAGATGAGAAGAATTAGGCACAAAGGAATAGCTGGTATTGGATGCACAATGATCAGTAGAGTTCAAACCCCAAAGAGCTGTTTTTGGAGAGTGAAGTGTTACTTGGTATTGAATGAATATGATAAATTCTTCAGGATTTTTCCTCTCCTCCTTTCAGCCATACAACTGTTGGTTTGTAAACCCATAGATTGAAAATATTTGTATTTTTCTATTTTTTCTTAACTTTTTGAAACATGCTCTGAGAAGTAATGGGCCACTTGTCCTTCAAAGAATTATAAAGTAAATGTACAAGCTTTATTGGATGAAAGATCATCTAGTAATAATAATTGTTAATAATAATAGTTAGCATTTATGTAGTGCTTCCTATGTACTAAGCTCTTTGGTAAGCATAATTATTATCTTGTTTAATCCTCAAAAACATTCTGTGAGGTAGTACTATTTTGTTGGTGAGGAAACTGTAGCAAGCAGAGTTTTAATGATTTGCCCAGAGTCACAAAGCTAGTATGTAACTTGGGTCAGATTTGGATTCATGTTTTTCTTACTCTAGATGCAGTGTCCTTAGTTGTACCACTTAGTTGCCCAAGGTACTACTATTAAAGATCAGAAGAAGAAAATCAAAACTTGGTGTCCTCTGATAATAAAGGTTAATATAGCTATTATTTGACCTAAAAACAAAAATACACAATTGTTTTTTTCTAGTGGCATATATCCAGTATATGACAGAGAATTTCTAAGATTTGACAAAAGAAATTATTCCTTTTCATTTGTATTGATTCAAATAGGTAGAAATGATCTAGCTAGTTGAACCAAGAAAGAAAAAAAAAACATTCCAAATGATTACAGGTATTGGGCAATCTAGTGAAGGCCATCAAGATATAGATAGTGTTTTCATAATTCCAGCCCATTGCAGACAAACATTTGAGAGAAAAAAGTATATTTGGAAAGCAATCTGCTTGAAAAACAGATGATCAAAATAGCTATAAGTGTGAATGGAATTTGTATTATTAGAACACAGCTTAAGACATAGGAAGGGTAGGTTTATGACCAATTGACTGGCAAACGATGGACAGAATATATTTTCTTTCAGTTTTAAAAACTAATTAAAAGTTTTAGACTTTCGTATATGGCAGGAATGGAAGCAATGTTTATTTTCATCCATACATTAAACTAGTTACCATAGTAGAATGTCAATTGAAACATATTCACAAGACAGAAAAGCAAAAAGGTGGTAATCAAACCCCCAGCTAAACACAAATGCATTTAGCTAGGGCAATAAGTAAGATGAACTAGAGGTCCTAATTCAAATTTGACTTCATGGACATGATTGAGACCAATGGATTAGGACTGCTAAATGCTATCTTGACTCAGCATACCCTTGTTCCCAGACCTGCTTATCAGCCAATGATGGAGAAAGTTTTGGTGGAGAAGGAAACACCAATTCTATAGCTTTTGCATTACCTGCTCTTTCTCATGAATCTCTAACTGCAAATTGTTGCTATCTACCTAAGGAACTGATATTCTAGGGCCCAACCTCTTTTCCTAAGGTGAACCTATATGGAAACTTCAAAGTTATCTATCTCCAACTTGGAACAATTGCTGATGTTCATTGATCAGAACATCAATATGTTGCTACCGTCAAATACTTGTAATAAAATATTTTTAAAAATCTTTTTGTCTTGAATTTATCTCATCAATCAAAGTGAAAAGCAAAAATGAAGAATTTTCCTGGGTTAACTAGGTGGCACAGTAGATAGAACACTAGTCCTGGAATCAGGAGAAACTGAGTGCTATTGTGGCTTCAGACACTTAAAAATTGCCTAGCTATGTGACCTTGAGCAAGTCACTTAAACCCATTGCTTTACAAAAACAATAAAAAAATTCCTTTCCACAGGACCTGTGTTTGAAATAAATCATTCAAATGCCAAAGAATCACAGTCAGAATCATGTACCATTTAGCAGGTACCAATACCAAACAGCAAAGAGCTTTGAATAAGATTTTCCTAACTTCTACCTCTTCAGCCACAAGAAAATGTCTACCTCCTCATGCAAGACTGACCTCCCAACCACGATGTAGAGAATTTCCATTGTAGGAACCTACCTTTCATCATAATTATTGTACCATATGCTGGGCTTATTCTTTATGGAAAAAGGAAGAATTTCCTCACTGATTGCAATGATCCCTCATTGAAACTTCCAGACTCTTTTTCTACTTACACCACTCAATAACCTCTGACCCCTCAAAGTCCATGTAATTCATCTGTACAACTGAAGCAAAATTATGATAGCTGTTGTCTACAGACCTCTTCATCACTTCTCTTCTTTTATCAATGAGTTTAGAACATGGTTCACAATTTTTCTCTCCTTCCCTCATACAACCCACCTACTAAATTTCTCAACTTATTTCCCATGAGCTACTCCTCCACCCACAAAAATGGCTATATCCTTTATTTTTCCATCACCCACAAATGTACTACCTTAATGTTCACTATTTCAAAAATCTCTTTATTTAACCATAATTCATTGGTTTCCTTGAAAGTCTGCTCAGGCAAGGAGAGGAGAGAAAGAGTTTCTCTGACTACAATCCTTAGGGCCTTCTATCTCTTTTTTAGGGACAGCATATCGCTTGAGGGAATGAATCAGGAAGTAGGTATGGTGACTTCCATGTGTCTGAAAGGGAATTTGCCACGTTCTAAAGTAATAACCTATATCTATTCTAGGAGAAGACAACTTCCACCCCATACTATCAGGCTAATCTCTTAGAACCTCTGGTGAAAAGGGGAGCAGCCTCCTAAACTTTAACTTTTTTTCCCTTCATCTCATGCTGTTTCTGTCCTTTGAGGGAAGATGAAGAGAAAACTGTGGATATAGGACTTTTTTCCTGCTTCTGTGCAGGTTTGACTTCTATCTCCTGTTTTGTTTATTCTTTTTCCCTGCCTAATCTTACCCTTCAGAGGGAAGAAAAGTAGTGAAAAAAGGAAGGTCTCCCATTTGACCATCTGAGTCTGACCCATCCATTTTATGTTATAATTGCCTTCAGCCTAATCTGCAACCTCCATTGGGAAAAATGTCATCTATTCAATGATGGACATTCTCACACTGGGTTATCACCTTCACATTCTAGAAATTCTGAATCCCTGTAGATTATCTTTTAAATCTCATTATTCACCTTCATCACTCAACTCCTTATTCCTATCCCATTAAACTCACCTACCCTAAAGTTTTAATGAGCTACTACCCAATCCTTCAACTATGCCCTCTGGAATGCCCATTCCCCAGGCAATAAAATTCCTTTCATTCTGAGTGATTTCCTTTCCCACTCATTCTTTCTATTATTACTAAGCCTGGCTTTCCTCAAATGACAAAATCTTTCCAGTTTTGGTTGTGCCTTCATTCTGCTTGAATCACTAGACTGGATAACAGAGTTAGAATACTTCTTTTTCTCCATCACCACTTCCATGTTCTCTCTCAACATCCTTCTGCCTTTGACATTCATATAATATCTACAACATAATAAAAAACCTAGTAACCATTGTTACTCCAGGTCATTCCCCTTTTTTCCCTTAATGAGTTCAGTAGATGACTGACAATGTTTTCCCCCTTAACTCCTGCCCTCATATTAGGAGACTTCAACATGCATATTGTCTATGCCTCAAATTCTCAAACCATTCAAATTCTAAACTTACACACTTTCCATAAGTTACTCCTTGACTCAAACTAAACAACACACAAAGATGATCATATGTCATCACCCATAAATATCCCAACTCCATTCTCAAGAATTTTGAAATCCCCTTATCTGACCTACTGACTATTTACCTTTTCATCTGCCTTTTCTTAAAAAACCCTTCTTTTCATCAGCATCATACCTTCAACCCCTTGATTCCCTTGTCTATCTCCTCTATTTTAGACATACTTCCCTCTTTTCTCCATTTTCATGCCATAGTGAACCAATTCAAGTCTACACTGTTTTCTCCTGAATCACTAGTCCCCTTTTCACAATACTATTGATGTTTTTTAGACCTCAGCCTTGGATCACTCCTACAATTCACCTCCTTCCTTCCTTCCATGCTTGTGCTGTTGAACTGAGGCAGAAAAAAAATCACACAATTAATCTATTTGGATCTGCTATACTTTTTAATATAATCTCAAATGGACCTTCACTGCTGCTAGACAATTCTTCTACATGTTCCCTATCAATACACTTTCCAATTCTTCAGATAGGCTCTTCCAAGCACTAACATCCCTGTTAAATCTCCCATGTATCTTCCTGCTTCCACTTTTTCAGCTGAAATCCTTGCTTTATAATGTATATAAAACAATTGAAGACATTCACCTTGAACTCCCTTTTCTTTCCCCTTCCTCATCTTCTATATCCTATGTTTTCTGTCTCTTTCTCCTCATTCACTTCTTTTTCACACATGATGAACAAGGCTAACTTTTCAAGCAATCTTATTCCACCCAATCTCTTCCAGGAGATTGTCCCTTTTTTCATCCCTATTCAATCACTTATTTTCAATCTCCCCATATATTGTTTAATTCCCTACAAACATGTCCATGTCTCCCCCAACCTTTAAAAACCCTCACTTGATCCTTATATTCATGCTATTATTCTAGATCTCTTCTTCATTTTCTAGATGAACTACTTCAAAAAGCCATCTGCAAAAGATGCCTTCACTTTCTCTCCACTCTCAATCTCTTCCTAACTACATATAATCTGTTTCCTGCCCTTATAATTGCCCAAAACAGTTGTATCTAAAGTTGCCAAAAGTCCCACTCTCAAATTGAATAACTTTTTTTGGTCTTCATTCTACTTGAATTTTCTACAGCTTTTTATACATTTTTCCCCCTAGGTTTTTGCAAGGCAATGGGAATAAGTGAGTTGTACAAGGTCACACAGCTAAGTACTTATTAAGTGCCTGAGGCCAGATTTGAACTCAGGTCCTCCTGAAACACCTAGCTGCCCTGGTCTTTTATGTTTTTGATTATCCTCTTCTTGTTATACTCTTTTCTCTAGATTTTTTAGGACATCATTCCTCTTTCTCCTCCTAATTATCTGCCACCCTTTCAGAGACTCTTGCTGGATCCTCATCCAAATCATAACCTATACATAGGTGTCCCTCATTGTTCTGTCTTGGGCTCATTTCTATTCTCCCCCTGCACTACTTCATGATGTCATCAAATTCCATAGATTCACTTACTACTTATTATCTCAGAACTTCCTACCTGTCCTGACCGAAATTCTCTGCTGACCTCTTATTTCATTTCATAAAACTCTCTGCTTGGTATTCAAAACCTTTCAAATATAGCCAAAAAAAACCAAAAGAAGAGAGATAGAAAGAAAAATTCCTTTTAAAGTAACTCTAGACAATATAAAATACTTGGTTGATTAATTACCAATCAAATCAGGGACTATATGTATATAATTACAAAACACTTTTCACACAGATAAAAACAGATCTAAATAATTGGAAAATGATAATTGCTCATGGATAGATTCAGTCAATATGTGAAAAATCAATATTTTACCAATGTTAAAGAGATCAATAATATCAAGAGAATAAATAAAAAAATAAAGATGAGCTACCAGTGCTAGCTTTCAAACTATATTACAAAGCAGTAATCATGAGAATAATCTGGTAGTGACCAAGAGATAAAGTGGTGGGCCAATGGAATATATTGGGTTCATAATACATAGTAGTAAATGAGTATAATAATTTAGTGTTTGATAAATGCAAAGATCTAAACTTTGGGGGCAAGATTTTACAAAAAATTATTGGAAAATGGAAAGCAATTCGGAAGGAAATAGTCATAAGTCAACATCTCTCAGTGAATAACAAAATACAATTAAAATAAATTAATGATTTAGATATAAATGGTGATGTCATAAGTAAATCAGTGGAGGATGAAAAAATGTACCATCAGATCTGTGAATAAGAGAAAGTTTATGAGCAAACAAAAGATAGAGAGGATCATAGAAAGTTGTTCAGTCCCTTTTCCTGGACATCAACAATATTCCCCAGGCAAGTTGGAGGGGGCCAGAGGCAAGGATTACAAAGGAGACAAGTACACCATCAAGACCTCCAAGTACTCATTTAGAACTACACCCAAAGGGTAACAAAAATGTATATATCTTTTGATCCAGCAGTACCACTACTGGGTCTATACCCTGAAGAGATGATGAAAAAGGGTAAAAACAACACTTGTAAAATAATATTCATAGCAGCCCTGTTTGTGGTGGCAATGAACTGGAAATCAAGTAAATGTCCTTCAGTTGGGGAATGGCTTAGCAAACTGTGCTATATGTATGCCATGGAACACTATTGTTCTATTAGAAATCAGAAGGGAGGTAAATTCAGGGAAGCCTGGAGGGATTTGCATGAACTGATACTGAGTGAGATGAGCAGAACCAGGGAAACATTGTATATCCTAACAGCAACATGGGGGCAATAATCTACCTTGATGGATTCACTCATTCCTTCAGTGCAACAATCAGGGACAATTTGGTGTTGTCTATAATGGAGAATACCATCTGTATCCAGAGAAAGAACTATGGAGTTTGAACAAAGACCAAGAACTACCTTTAATTTAGGGGGGAAAACTGATATCCTATTGTCTGATCTTGCTATCTCTTATACTTTGTTTCTTCCTTAAGGATATGATTTCTCTCTCATCACATTCAATTTGGATCAATGTATACCATGGAAACAATGTAAAGATTGGCAAATTGCCTTCTGTTGGGGTGGGGGGCAGGAAGTAAGATTAGTGGAAAAATAGTAAAACTCAAAATAAATAAAATCTTTATAATTAAGAAAAAAGATCTCCTAGTGCTCCATTTATTCACCAAAACACCAGCTCCTAAATACCTTTCCAGTCTCTAATCCATTCCCACTCTTGTGGCACTTCATAAGATAAGTTTCCAGTGTTCAAGGACACCAGGTGAAGATAATTCACAATGCTCCCATATGCAGTGGTTCCCAACAGAAATTTAAGTGGATAATTTTGAATTCACAAAATTAAAATATTTTGCACAAGTAAAGTTAACAGCCAAATTTAGAAGAAAAAAGGAGACTGGAGGGAAAAATAGAGCAAATTTATCTGATAATGGTGTAATTTCTTAGATTTATGGGAAATTAAGCTAAATTTATTTTTTAATTATGAGCCTTTTCCTAATTGATAAATGATTGAAGAATATGAACAGATGATCTTTTAAAGAATAAATTAAAGCTATCAATAATCAAATGAAAAATCACTCTTACTTAGAGAAATAAAAATTAAAACAACTCAGGTAACACTTCACACATATCAGATTGACTAGCCTGACAGAAAAGGGAAAAAATGCATATACAGGAGAGGATGAGGAAAAGTTAAAATATTAGTTCCTTGTTGGTGAAATTGTGAGCAGGTTCAATGACTATAGAACAATTTCCAACTACTCCCAAAAGTCTATGAAATTATGCATATTCTTTGATCCAACAAAACCAAGACAAACTCTGTATCCCAAAGTTATCAGAAGGAAAAAGGATTATATTACAAATTATTTATAGCAGCTCTTTGGAAAAGAAATGAAAATCGTGGCTATGTCCATCATTTGACAAATGACTGAATAAATTGTAGTATATAAATGTGATGGAATATTGTAGTATTATTGAAATGATAAGCAAGATAGTTTCAGAAGAGTGTGGGAAAATATATATGAATTGGTGAAGAGTGACATGAAAATAGATCCATAAGAACATTATACACACTAAAAGCAATGTTGCAAAGATGATAAATTGTGAAAGACTTTGTTATGCTCAAAAAAAAATAATTTCAAGTGTCCAGTAATGAAAAATAATCTCTAATTCCAAAAAAGAAAACTGATAAATTCTGAATGCAGACTAAAGAACACTTTGTAAACATATATTTATTTTTCATATTTTGTATGCATGTTTCCTTTTGTAACCTGGCTATATAGAAATATATTTCCCATGATTTCATTTACATAATAAGTATCATATTGCTTACCTTTTCAATGGAGGAGAGGAGAAGGAGAGGAGAGAATTTGAATTCAAAAAATCTTTTAAATTAATGTTAATATATTTTCTTGTATCTGCAAAAGACTAAATAAATAAATAAAAAATTAATTGAGGGGAAATGCTCTTTATAACCTATGCCTCTTTTACCTGTTCAGTTTTCTTATCACCCTACTTTCTACCAGTGACAATAGCCTCCTGGGTGTGCCATGGACAAAACATTCCTTCTCTAGGCTCTAGTTTTTTCCTCTGGCTATTCCCAGTGCCTGAAAAGGTCTCCATTCTCAGTACCATCTAAAGTTTCTCCAACTTCTTTTTAAATTCCAACTAAAAAAACTCTTTTAATTGAAAGCCTTTCCCAACCCCTTCTAATATTAGTTCCTCCATATTTTAATTATTTTCCATTTATTCTGCATATGGCTTGCAGGCACTTATTTGTTTATTTGTTTCCCCATTAGACTGTGTGCTACCTGAGGGAAAGTGACTGTGCTTTGCTTCTTTTGTATCCCTTGTACTTGGAACAATCTCTTGCATATAAGGAGTTAATAATTATATACTGACTTATTATTGAAAGAACTGAAGAAGAGGAGAGGGCACCGATATTTATTAAATTCCTATTTTTCAGCTACTATGTTAAGCACTTTACAAGTATTATCTCTTTGATACAAAAGGACAAGATTATAGACTTAGTCAAGATAGCCAACAAAACTAACCATAATAATTGTGGGGGAGTTTTTATTGAAAGAGATGTTCTAAACATTCCTAATGAAAAGGTCAGACTAAGAGAAGTATTTATTAAAAGATGATAGTCTATAAAAGATGTACCTCAATATTAAAGTATAAATGTTCAGAGAAGAAATATATGCTCCATATATCTATTTGTATATATATATATATATATATTTCTACATAATACATACATATATATATAGTATGTGTATACAAAATCTCTATCTCTATCTCTCTCTATATCTATCTATCTATCTATCTATCTATCTATGCTTACATGGATATGTTTGTATGTATATAAATAAATGGAATTTGCCAACTATAACCATATTTTAATTCTTGGCAAAATTTTTAAATGTTTTGTTAGAAGCATATTAATATGAACTGATATGATATTATGTATTATGATTATAAGCAACCAGCATGATTCATCACAGGAACAAGTCATTCTGAGGTAACTTTCTTTTTTTAAAATTACTATATCATTATCACTTCCATATCATAGGGATTAATAGGCCCAGTGTCCTTGTGTTCTAGAAAATCTGTGTAAAATTATTTTATCCCTCCCACATTAACTGAAAAGAAGTCTGAATTATTATTATATTAAAACATAAAACATGTTGATATTAAATAATACCATACAAATATTTTATGCATTATTGAGTTTCTAAACTTTTTCTTTGTTATTTACTGGCATTTATGTGTTGTCTGTGGCTTCCACAAAACTCTCTCAAAAATTCTGTTTGATTTCTTATGCTCTCCCAAAACCACAATGGGAAAAATTGCAATATAGAAAGGATAACTGTATTGTTCAATCAGGGAAATGCTAGAGATATCATTTAGGAAAGTATATAATGTAGTCTTTCAAGATATTTTTATGGGAAAGATATATAACTCTGGGGTGGACCATAGTATAGCTTCAAGTCTTCAAAGGAAATTGAATGGATGATTTTATGAGTAGTGATTAATAGGTTATTATCATCACCCCTGAAGAAGATTTTTTTCTGGGAGAGCCTGTGGTGAGCCCTTATGCCTTTTATAAAAAATTTGAATGTGGTACTTGTTAAATTTCTAAGTGATATAAGGGAAAGTATATCTAAAACTCTGGATGATAGAAAAAGGATTCACAAAAAATCTTGATAAGGTAGCACCATAAACCAATAGGCATGATATGAAATTTAATAGTCAACAAATATTTATTAAATGCCTAATATGGGTCAGACAATATGCTAAGCGTTGAGGCTAAAGAATAAATGAAAAATCTCATATTTGTATTAAAAAATGACCTTGCAAGACTGTCACATTTAAATAGTATTTCATAGGAAAAATGAACTAGAAGTATTGGTAGAATAAAAGTTTCATATGAATCAGCACTAAGATATAAGAACACACACAGAAGAGATATGCACATATATACATACACACACACACATATGTCTTATCCACTTGAAATTCTATATATTTAAATTTTCCAAAATATGTTCTTTTTAAAAGAAAAAACTAGTTATTTTAAATCTTTAGAGATCTGAAATACATATTACTAAACATATAGAAATTAATATAGGTAGTATAGCAATTTTTATTCTTTTGGCATAACCTAGCTATGAACAATGAATTTCCAATTATCTGCCTTCTTTGATTTCTATAAATTTTTTTTTGGTTTTGCTTATATGTCTGAGCACCTTAATTGAGATAAGAAAGCTGAATTGAAAGGCATTTTGTGATTTTTTTTACTTATTTTGAATAGAATTTCTCTTTCTAGCATTTCTTTACTTTTTCAATTCTTTTTAGAATTGCTGATGATTTTTATTGAACTATTTTGTATCCTGCTATTTAGGGAAATATTAATTATGTCAATTCATTTATGTGATGATTGTAATTTTTTAAATAAAAATATCATGCCATCTGTAGTTTTTTCTCTCTACCGATTTTTATTTCCTTGACTTATCTCTTTATTTTTCCATGTTCAAAAAATGAATTATGTTGAATAATAGAAAGTAAAAGGACTATTAAAGAGTTATCATTTTTTGTTTTTTGCATTTCAGACAATGGATAGATTTCTATGTATGTTTGACATAATTGGGGTTAAGTGACTTGTCCAAAGTCATATAGCTAGTAAGTTTCAAGTGCCTGATGGCAAATTAGATTTTTTTTTGTAAGGCAATGGGGTTAAGTGACTTACCCAAGGTCACAAGGCTAGGTAATTATTAAGTGTCTAAGGACAGATTTGAACTCAGGTACTCTTGACTCCAGGGCCGGCGCTCTATCCACTAGGCCACCTAGCTGCCCCTATACCTGATGGCAAATTAGAACTCAGGTACTTCTGACTTTAGAATGAGGGCTCTATAAAGGCTAGCTTTAAAAATAATTTTTTTAAAAATCAATTTGCTAGTTCCTCAAAGAACAGAGAGAAAAACCAAATAAGCAAATTTTCAGAAAGAATAAGGTTAAAGCTAGGAACATATTCTTTTTTTTAATCATAGTTCAGAAGGAACTTGTCATATTCAAGTTTTTTTAACATTAATAACTGCTATATTTTAACAAATAGCTTTATTAAAAATCATGTGAATAATGTATATTTTTAGTAATTATATCAACTTGATCATAATAAACAATGGGTGAGCATATTCAAGTTGCTTTTTTCAAGATTTTATTTACATTTTTGAATCAATATTGATTCATGATTATAGAGTAATATTCTGGGATTTGGAATAAAGACCTATTGTCTTATGTAAGTCACTTACTCTATAGACAGCCTGATTTTTCCAGTTCAAATGGTCATGAACATAATGCTATCTTTTGAACAATTAATAGAATTGTAAATTTTTCTAGATGAAAGTTTTTATTTAGGAATTCATTATGGTTTGCTCAATTTCTGTGATTGGACTATTTAGATATCTAAATGTCTTTTTTTGTTAAAGTTTTCATTTTAATTTTTAGTTAATCATCACTTGTTTGAATTCTCAATTTTGACAGCATATAATTATGCATTTTTGCAAAGATTTATTTTCTTGTGAATTGTTTCTTCATTTTCTTTTAGTTTTGTGAATTTTTCTTTTCTTTATTGTTTGATCTGCTTAATTGATGGTTTATTGATTTTGTTTGTCTTTTCAAAAATTCTTGATTTTCCTTTCCATTTCTATGATGATTTTGTCTATTTCCTCCTCTGATTTCATAGCATCTTCCTTTATATCTTCTCAAGAACTCTGATAGAAAGAATTTCTCATTTGATTGCTTTTATTTTTATATTCCATTTTTCCCCAAGGCAATGGGATTAAGTAATTTGCCCAAGGTCACACAGCTAGGTAACTATTAAGTGTCTGAGACCAGATTTGAACTCAAGTCCTCCTGACTCTAGGGTCAATACTCTTTCCATTGCACCACCTAGCTGAACCTTATCTGTATATTCTATTGAATCAATTCTTTCTTTTTAAATTTTGTTTTCAGAGACATAATTTTTCATTTCAATGTTTCATCTAATTAGCTATTTCATTTCTCTGATTATTTTTTTCCTTTGTAGGCTATTTAAATTGCATTTCCCCAAATATCTGTATGTTGTCTAATTGTTGCATTTCCTCTTCTAGGCAGCTATTAATATTTCCTGTAATTTATTTTCAGTTCATTCACTCTTTATGTATGTATCTTGCTTAGATTGAAAACTAGTTTTATCACAGTATGATCGCTGAGAGATTAATTTATTCACTCTTCCTTTGCACATTTATGATTTCTTTGTGCCAATGGAGTGAACATTGATAAGTCCTACTGAGATGGAAAAAATTCATGGATAGCAGGAGTGATAAATTGTACAAAAATCTGTCAAGAAAGGCTAAAGGGAAAGGAAATATGCATTGATATATTATTTAATATATGACAGCTCTATGTATAGTGTATTTTTTACACATATCTTTTGATCCTATAACAATCCAGTGATCTATCCACTGCACCACCAATCATACAGTCTCTTAACAAAAAAATTTAAAAACTTTGCAAAGAATTAAAGTTTGGCCTATACTTTATAGGTTCCAGTCATTTGTCTTTTAATATACATGTGCACTTACGCATGTGTATGTGTCTTTGTATATACATAGTATTTACATATATATTCACTCAAATATATATTTCTTCTTTTAGACATTTATACTTCAATACTTAGGTGCATCTTTTATTTACTGTCGTCTTTCAGTATCACTAACAGTGACAATAAATACTTATGCCATTCTGATCTTTTCATCAGGAATGTTTGTAAGTTGTCCATTTTATTAAAAATTCACTCCTTCTCCCCCACAAGTCTTAGGATTAGTTTTGTTGTATATCTTTGACTATACGTCCATAATCTTTGCCTTCTGAATCAAATCAACTCTATCAATTGCTACACAATGTTAAGACTTCCCTCTGTCTCCTCTTCTCTCTGAAGTACCCACCTTGCTTCAGATGGCTATCTAGACTATTACTTGCCTGATGTTCTTACAAAATGTTGATCCATTCAGGTATTCATGCCCTAGTAAAACTGTCCATTTCTATATGTCATACCTTCAGGGCCAAAGGTATCAATTTTGAGACAGTTGAATTAATTTTGATTGTCTGTACTATGGAAAGTGTAGACCCTGAGCAAAACCTAGTGCTAAGTACTGAAGTGAGATACAAAGATCAGTATGTATAGTCATTTACATTATGGAGTATATAGTCTTATAGGCAGCAAGGAAAAATGATCATTGGCTGAGGAATCATGACGCCGTAAGAAGAGTATTGAACTTTGAAACAGCTAGATACAGCTAATGTTATATCTGGACAAAAGATAGACAATACGGTCTCATATTTTTGCTGTGGGACCTGGGCTTTGCCATTCGTATGCCTCAACTTCTCTCTCATAAAAAGATTCTAAAATTAGATAACACAAGAATTTATTTAATAGAGTTATTATGAGGATCAAATGAAATAATATGTATTATTTTGCAAACTTTCAAGCACTATACATATTCTAGAACTTACATCATATTATTATAGTTCAATGACTATGGGCAAGGTCCCTAAATCTAACAAAAAGAATGATGTTTACTATTGTTTTTCCAGAAGGTCACTAGGAGGAAAGTGCATCGTTGGCTTTAAAGAATCACAAAAATATGAGTTATTATCATTATGATTTCTACTTAGAAAGGGTCTCAATGTGGTAATGTGTTTGTAGTTTGTATTTTTCAAAAATACCTTTCTAAAGGAATTGCATCTGGCATTATTTTTTGAAACATTATGAGAACTAATGTTGGGAATTTCTAGTCAGAGACATTCCTTTGATCAGGTCAGACTTTGTGACATCTTCAAATCACATAACACATTCTACCCTTTCTGTTTATAAGATTGGTTCAGGTGACATATAAAACAAGGAGTGGAACAAAATTGACCTTCTTTTCACAGTGATGCAACTCCCTAGCTGTTAGGTGTAAAGCTGTTAACTACCTACATTAGGCATCAGTGCTCTTTACATTGACATATTAATACTGTTATTGTTTAACATTTATATTGACCTTTATATTTGCAAATTGCTTTATAATCATTTTTATTCATTATTTCATTCCATACATCTTTTCCCCAAGTACAATTATGGTCATAGCTAGTATTTTAGTTGGTCTTTTATTTAAAAAAAGAAGTTTCAATGTCAAAAGAGTGCATTGAAAACTCTAACCAAATATATAAATTTGTGGGGTTTTGTGCATGGGTCATAGGAACAATTTTAGTGAAGGAAGAAATCTTAAAGAAATGTCATCTATCTCCCTTTATTTTTATATATAAGAAATCCAAGACCCAAACAATTGATGGGACTTGGTCCAAATCACACAACTGCTAAGTGACCAAGTCAAGATTTAAATCCTGATTCTCCTCAGCATGCTACAGTTAGAATGATCCCTCACTTTCATATTGGAGGAACTGAGTTTAAATTTCAGATAGACAATTTCTATTTGTGTGAACTTGAGCAAATTTATTTACCTTCTTGGGGCTTCAGTTTCTTCATTTATACAAAAAGGTCTATTTCCAACCAATTTAAACAAAAGGGTCTGTCTATTGAAAGGCATATTATCTTAGACTAGAGATTCCTTAAAGGGCTGAATTGGGTGGATAGAGATTAACTCAACCTTCAGAGACAGAACTTGAAAACAGAAAAAAAGGGTAACTCTGAATCTCCAGATCTTTACCTATTAATAATTATTTATCTCAGATACCCATATGGAGGGTCATAACACAAAAAAATGAGGTTAATAGTTCCTTTACTCCCAATTCTCCAACTATATCCTCCTCAACTGCCTCCTCAAACTGAAGAAGCTTGTGCCCTGGGTCATGTTCTCCTGATGGATGCCTGCCTCTCCTTTACCACAATTTCAGGAAAATTCCCAGCATTGCATGCTTCTCTTACCCTTATTCCTCTGGCCATCCCCCAAAATTCCTGATCACTGAGGGGATCCTCTTCAACTTTCTTCACCCCCCCCTTTTCCCAAGTCTGGAAATATGAAGAAAGATCAAATCAACTCTGCCTTGATTACAATATAAGCTGAGTCTCCCCACCCCCTCTCAATTTCCAAGCAATAATGGGTCTTAAATCATTTCTCTGGTACCCACTCTGTTTTGAAAGTTATCTTCTTTTATGTACTATCTCCTTGAGGGTAAGGATGGTGTTTTCTTTTTGTTTCTTTATCACTTAAATTTTTGACATTTTAAAAGTCCTTAATAATTTTTCATTTATTTATTCTCTTTTTCCTGTTCCAAGAAAGGAACTAAGAATGCTGAAAGATTTTAAGACATTCCTAAATGAGGCCTGATCGAAAATATTTGTGATATAACTTTGAGGATGGGAGAGGGGAAGGCATAATAGCCTCTCTAAATACTTAAAAGGTAATTGCTTACATGCTGATTTGTATTTATTGTGTTTGATTCCCTGGCATAACTTGGAACAATGAGTAAAGGTTGAAAAGAACCAAATTTAGATCTGATTCAAGGAAAAACTTTCTAATAATGAAAGTGGTCCCAAAGTGGAATAAGTTGCTTTTCAAAAAATTTTTATTTATTTAAGGCAATGAGGTTAAGTGATTTGCCCAAAGTCACACAGCTAGGTAATTATTAAGTATCTGAGGTCAAATTTGAATTCAGGTCTTCCCGATTCCAGGACTGGTGCTTTATCCACTGTGCCATCTAGCTGCCCTGAATAAGTTGCTTCTAAAAGAAGCATATTCTCCCTCACCAGAAGGCTTTAGACAAGATCGGGGTTATAGTTAGATAAGTTAGTTGTAAAGGATGCTGTGCTTGTTCAGTGATGGGTTGAAATGGACCGCATGAACTCTAAAGTCTTTGTCACTTTGCATATTAGCTAAGTGATAATAGATAGTGCATTTAGCCTGTAATCAGGAGGGACTGAATTCAAATCCAGCCTCTAATATTTCTTAGTTGTATGACCTTTGGAAAGTCTCAATTTCCTTATATGTATAGTAGGAATAATAATAATAATAATAATAATATACTTGAAAAGGGTTTTTATGACCATGAAATGAGATAACATTTATGAGTTGATTGCACACTTTAAAACACTACATTATCCATAATTATCAACATCAGCATCAGTAGTAACTTCCTTAAGGTGGAAGGACTATTCTTTTTTTTTCCCCCAGCTATCCTAAGCAGCTAGTCTTAATGAATATTTGTAGAGTTGAATTGAATTGAAATCTGTTTCCTCAAGGACACTACATTATTTCAGAAATGGAAATAAGATGGGAACCACTAGAAAGGTCAATAATATTAACAAAATTGAAACAAAGCTCATGGCAACAATAAGGAAATATCATGTGTCAGCTTTATGAAATCCTTATAAAAATTTTTACAAGAGATGGAACACTATGTAAGAGAAAGAGATATAAGATAAAAGACACCAATACATTTCTAATTTTGAAATTTATTTTTAAATTATTGTCACAAATCTGTTCAATAATTATTACATGCCAAATAAACTGTACATCTTCTGCCTTTAATAGAGTTGGATGTAGTGTTTAAAGTTAATTCATGATTCTAGGTCAGGAAACATAATCTACAAAAAGAGACATTTTTAAATATATATCATCTGCCAGGCAGTGTGTCAAGCATTTACAAATATCTCATTTGAGCTTCACAATCCTGAAATCTAGGATTTATCCCCATTCTAAATCTAAGGAAACTGAGGCAGGTGAAGATTTAGTGACTTGTTCAGTATCACACCTAGTGTAAGTGTCTGCAACTAATTTTGAATTCAGATCTTCTGGAATGTAGTTCCTAAATGCTATCCATTTACCCATCTAGCTACTCCAAAAGGACAAAATTGAGCCAGGATTTTAAGAACATGTGTCATTTGTGTATGTAGAGAAGCCACACTAGTGAATTCTAGAGGGGAGAATGACAGCAGTTCAAACTTAGGGAAGTAGCAACTATTCAATAATTAATGCTTGCTTGCTTGTTTAACCTGTAAGGCTTTTATTCCATATTTCTATATTCTGCAAATTAGTGAATTCAGTACCATTTTCTTCTCCAATGTGTCCATGCTTGTCATCTGGCACTCCCAGCATGTTACAAGAACCCTATCTTTACAATTTGAAATTTGAGAACTAATCTTTAAACACATGACAGATGCTAATTTACTTCCTAGTCATTTGAAAACATCTAGGTATTTGATGGCTTCTTTAAAAGTGTTAACACTCAGGGTCTCAAATGTCAGCAAGAAACTCGGTGGTAGGTACCATTAGTCATTTCAAAGAAACACAATGTGAAATCTTCAGTGTTTAATCAGCGTGATCTATCATGTCATCACTGGGTCCCATTCAGTGGGATTGGATGACACCGGCTATTGCTGTTACTTGTCATTTGATGTCCTCAGTGTAGAAAGTAGTGATGCCTAGGTTACATATTTACTGCATCTGATCCCCTATTCAGATCACTGATTAAAGCTATTCCAAATAATAAACAATAGCATGTTTTTATTTTTTTACTTTGTAGTTAATAGCTTGCTTTCATATAGATTATCTAATTTGATCTTAATAATAACTTTATGAGATAGACTAATTTGTCATTTTTATCTCCATTTTGTAGATGAATAAGCTAACATTCATGGAGGTCTCTGACTTCTTGCTTTGAGATGAAAGGTACCATAGGTATCATCTTAATATTTTCAAGTATGAGAAGTATGGCATAGTAATTAGAAGTCTGTCTTCAATGCTCATTTGTTGCTCAACACTTGGCAAGTATGTGACCTCGGTTTCCTTCACTGTAAAATAATAATAGCCCTAGGTTGGTATTAAATTTGGAAATAGATATAAATCAATTTTTAAACTAAAGCACTATACAAAGTCCATTATAATTATCATAAGGGAAATTTTAAAATGTAAAACAATTTAATACTCCATAATAACAGCTATATTAGTTTTCATGGATGGAGAAAAAGATTATGGAAAATATATTATGGATTCAGTAGTACTTTAAAATGATCTTGTGTTTTATTAATTAAATCAGTACCTATTGCACAGAGAAAAAAATTTCTCAATCATGTGTAAAATATATTATATATAATATACATATATACACATATATGCATATATCTGTATAAAGATATAAATATATTTTATCTGAAAAAATTGTTGAAAATTCAATTAGCACTCATCTTCAGCTCAGGAGGGAAAGATTAAAATGAAGATGCCACTTGTCTATAAGCTTGAAAAAGCCTGCTAACACGCCCTTCGTTATATAGATGATTAAAATGAAACCTAGAGAGATTGCTTTGCCTGAGATTTCCCAGCTGGTAAACTGTAGATTCAAGTTTAAAGCTATAGAAGCAATGTGCTGTAATAAAAAGAGGGCCAATCAGAGTCAGAGGATCTAGGTACAAATTCTAACATCTTTATTTATCTTGTGTGTACCGTTGGATCAATTACTTGACCTCTCTAGGCCTCAGTTTCTCCAAAAGTAACAAAGAAGTAGAAGAGTGATCTGATGACCTGCAAGATCCTTTTCTGTTCTAAGTCTATGATACTCTGATGCCCTTAAGCTAAATTCAATGTCCTTTACGTTATATTCTGAGGTAAAATCCTTTACTTAAGGGTGCACAGTTTTTAAGTAATAGACCAAAAAATCCATAAACAGTTCAGCTAATTCCAAATATACCATATCATGCTAACTGAACAAATAAGTCAAAATAGTTAAGTAAATTTATGTATTCATCTAATCAGCAAATATCTATTAGATTCCTGCTATTTGCCTAAACACTATGTTAAATCATTGTTAAGGATAGATTCACAGAAATCTTTTAAATGTTATATTAAAAACAAAATTAAAGGTGTTTTGAAAAAACTTTCAAATAAAGTGACTAAATTATCCATGCCTTTGACCCAGAGGTTTCATATAAATTTTACACTCCAATTGTTAATAAGAATGTATAAAATGGATATATATATATATATAGATAGATATAGACATATTTAAAGCTATATCTATATCTATACACACACATATATGACAGCACTATTTATGACAGAAAAAATTCAGTGGAAACAAAGTAGATACAAATCTAATGGGGAATGGACAAACTGTACTTGAATAAAATGGAATATTATTGTGCTATAGAAAGTGACAAACAAAAAAAGAGACAAACATAAATACAGAGAAGTACAAAAAGATTTACATGAATGAAGAGTGAAACAAGCAAAAACAAGAAAATCTGTACAATAATTACAACAATATAAATCAATGGAAAAGAGGAAGTAATCAGTATAATCAAGCACACTATGTTGCAAAAAATACAACTAAACAGGGTTTTAAAGAAGAGATTTCAGAAACTGTCTCTGCCATCTCCTTTCCAGGGATGGGAGGTCCAAACATTTTTAGACTTTGATGAATTAATCAGGTGTTTAGGAACTTTTTTTCCCTTTTCTTTAAAAAAATTAGCTATTTTTATGAATTGGCTCTCTGAGAGGGTAGGAAAGGAAACACTAAAGGAAATACTGGTTAGTAATTATATGGATAAAAAGCATTTTAATAAAAAATAAAAAAAATTGAAGAATTTTTTTGTACTGAGCCAAATTTTAAGTTCTTTACTTATTTTAAAGATAGTTCATAAAAAACTAGACAATGAAATTGAAATTAAAATTAAATTAAAATGAACAAGTTAGCTCCACAGAAGGAGAAAATAAACTCATTTTTCTCTTTGTTGTGTTGAATTGCTTTAGGTATAGATATATTGTCAGATCAGTTGTTATCTTGATTTATCTTGTTGAATTCTGTTTGCTTGCTTTTGTTGTTGTTGTTGTTATAATGGCTAGTTCTCTTTCCTTAGTGGTATGACAAAGGATTAACTTGGAAATGAAGGTGATATAAGAATAAAACATGCCACTTAAAAATTAAGTAGATTCAAAATAAAAATTATAGAAAGGAAAAATTCACAAGAAATAGAATTGACTAAATATTAGCACTAGTCCTGAGTAGTTTTGCTTAGAACATTATTGGAATTCTGAAAAATGATTTGATATATTCAAATATACACATTTTCCTTGATATCCATCCCTAGAATTTACCCATTCATTTCATATGTAAGAATTGAGGGCTTAGGATCAGCTTTATGGTATTATCTTATTGTTGTAAAACATAGGGCAACTAGGTGTTATAGTGGCCCTGGATTCAGGAGGAAGGGAGTTTGAATTTGACCACAGACACGACTTTCTAGCTGTGTGACTTTGGGCAAGTCACTTAACCCTGACTGCCTCACATCCAGGGCCTTCCCCAGTCGTCCTAACTCATATTTGGCCACTGGACCCAGATGCCTCTGGAGAAGACAGTGAAACTGGTGACTTAGTACAACACCCTTCACTCAAATCCAATTCATATGCTTGTCATGGCATCACTGCCCAGATGTTGTAGTTTTATTAAAAATAAAAGCCAAATATTATTATTATTAATTATTATTGTCATCATCATCATTATATATATGTATAAGCTTGAGAGGAAGGGGCAGCTAGGTGGCACAGTAGACAGAGCACTGACCCTGGAGTCAGGACAACCTGAGTTCAAATCCAGACTCATACATTTAATAATTACCTAGCTATCTGACCTTGGGCAAGTCACTTAACCCCATTGCCCTGCCACAAACAAACCAAAAAAAAAAAAAAGCTTAAGAGGAAGAGAAGACTAAACATTCAGACAAACTGATAACACTATTCTGTAAAAATGATAACAATGAAATAATCTCTCAGCCTGTGCTTTATCTTATTGATAGTAGGTCCATTTCTAGTTGGCTAGAAATGGGAAAGTAGTGAAGTCTTCAGTCAACAGAAATTTATTAAGCATTTACTATTTTCCAGGCTCTATGGTAATTGCTGGGGATACATATAAAGGGAAAAAAAAAGAAAGACAGCCTCTTCCTAAAATAATCCCTGGGGTAGGGGAGACAGTATCTAAAGTGACAGTCTGGAAATTCAGAAGCAGAGCCAGGACAAAAATAAAGGATGCTCTTCCACACAATGGAACTTTCAGGAAGACCTCTGTAGGGGAGAAGGGAACCTCAGGGTCAGAATAATGTTCCAGAGTGAGAAGGCAGTTGAAGACTGCGGTGAAGTCTGAAGAGTCAGAAGCAGTTGTGGGGGGGGGGGGTGAAGGATTAGAAATATATTCTTTCTAAATTAAACCATTTAAAAAGTATATAGATTAGGTTTGCTCTATCTGTTAAGATCTATAATTCACATAAATGAAAAGAGGAAACCTGGTTAGGCCCTGGGAAGAATAGGAAAATATTTTTTATGAATTTCTATTTTATAATTTTGATGGGAAAGTTCTTTTGAAAGGATTTTTTTTGCCAATGAGTCTTTGACCTCAAAAGACAAAAGCATAAAAATGTCTGCAGTCCCTGCCTTGATATATTAAAGGCATCATTAAATCCAGGTAAATACAACATATCATTGTCCTTCATATTTAGTGATGACACTGTTGAAATGTTCACAATTCATGGATCTATGTAACCTGTATAAGCACTGGCCCAGAACTGAAGGTTATAGGTTTACATGAATCAGGTTAAATCTTGGTGGCTTCTCATAAATCATTTTCTTTTACTTTTAACCTCTCTCCTCTACTCAGACTTGTCTTTTGGGGGAGTTTGAATATACATCCTTCTTCTGTGATATTGGACAAGTTCCATGACCTCTCTCACCCTCAGTATTTTCATATGTAAAATAAAAGTGGGTGTGACTAGGCTTTTAAGGTCCTCCTTAGTTCTGCATCTACAATTCTAGGTACAGAGATTAAAATATGGCTCAAGTTGCTATCACCTAAGTTTTTGCTGGGAATATCAGAATACTGTTCAAGTCTAAATTTCTACAAACGAACAACACAAACAAAAGCAAAACAAAAACCAAAAAGAAAAAAAGACATAGATCCCTTGTACAAATGAAGCCCCTCTTTCAGACATTCAAGAGGTAATTTCAAAGCCTTCATGAGGGAAGATTTTCAAAATTGTGATTATGCAGAATTGGGGTTAAAAGAGGATTATATTTTGCAGCCAGTAACAGTGTTGGGACGCTGTGTCTCTGGCATAGAAGAGAACAAGGGAGCTATGGTGTTGGAAAAAGCACAACAAAAAGAAAACTTTTAAGCTGACATTCAAACTATGGAGTAGACAAAGAATTCAAAGCCAGAGTGAACTTTCTCCTCTTATCTGTAAAGGTAAGTAGCTGAACATATTTTGTTTCTCCTCTTCTTGTTCAGCACTTCATCTTCATTGAGTCATTTATTTATTCTCTAAGTCTTTATGCTGATCTTTTATTGTTGAAATTGTAAGCCTAATTCAATTTCTATAACAAAAATAAAATGACTATATCTCAATGCTTTGTGTAATTCAAGGGGGCAAAGGGAGGACATAGGAATAGACTATGAAATATATATTACTATATATTATATCATGCATAAATGTCAATGCATTATTATTTTTTTTTCTCATAGAACCTGTAACCTAGAACCCTTAAAATCTAGTTTGACAGTTAAGGACCTTTTTTTTGATAAGGGGAAAGGCATTTTACTGAAATTTATAAACTATTTTATACTTCTAGGTATGTGGGGAAATTATTTTCTTTATGACTAAGGGAGGTTAAACTTACATATCTTTACTATTGGGAGTAAATTTCACTAAAGAGCCTCGGGCCTTTTGACTTTAGCCCACCTCTCACCCCCTTCTTTCCTGGAATTGGAAAGCAGCAGGAAAGAAAGGGAAGAATGATCCACTAGGAGGAGACAACCCTATCCAAGTCTGTCATTTTTCTTCCTTTTTTCTTTTACATTTTGAATTCTTGCAAGGGTCACACAGGGGTACTTATTAAGTGTCTGAGGTCCCATTTGAACTCAGGTCCTCCTGACTCCAGGCTGGGTGATCTAGCCACTGCCCCACCTAGCTGCCCCCTAAGTCTTTCCTTTATAAAGGGAGTGTGGCAAGTCTTTGAAGTTTTCTCCTTTTCAATTCAGAAAGAAATAATGAAGATAGCAGACTCCTTGAGATGTACAGCTGTAGTTATTTAATTATGCAGACCAATAATCTGATAAAGTATTGATGCTATTCAAATATTAAAAAGAAAACAAAAAAAATGCTTCAAATTCCATAAAGAGCACAATACTTATTTATACACCTTTGAATCTTTTATCCTCCCATCACCATCTACCATTACTAATAATTTAAAATACTATTCTATGGTTAAGTACTCAAAAATATAGTGATACTCAGAAGACCATAAACTCCAGTAGAGATTGTTTTATATTGTCTTTGTAGTCCCAATATCTAACACATTTCCTTGCCCATGGTAGGAATACAAGTGTTCCATTGTTGTTGAGAACTGGGTCTTCATTAATATCACTTTCCGGGGACTAACCTCCAAATTTAGAGTATTATTATAAATGCTCTTCCTCCCTAGATAGAAAAAGCTCTCAGATTTACTAGAGATTCAAGCAAACCATTCATTTAAGGAATCTCCACTCCCCAGTGACACACAAAGACCTTTGGATATATAATCCTAACCTGAGAAGATCTCAAATCTCAAATGGGTAAAGAGAAAAAAAATGGAGTAGAAAAAAATATCAAACTCTCAACCCATTAGACTTGTACAGTTCAAACTCTCAGTGAATCAGAAGGTCTAATTTTTTATATAAAATTTTATTTCCCAATTATATATAATATTAGTTTCTACATATAATTTTTTTGGTAAGGTTTTGAATTTTACACTTCACCCCCCCCTTCCCCACCCCCTGCCACAGAACGCAGCCTGATAATGTTTCTATAGTTTCCATGCTATCCATAGCTCAAAGTTGAATGTGTTGAGGGAGAAAAAAATATCCTTTAGGAAAAAAATAAAATATTAGAAATAGAAAAATTATATAGTACATAAGACAACTTTTATTTTAAACTGAAGATAATAGTCTTTGTTTAAACTCCACAGTTCTTTCTCTGGATTCAGATGGTATTCTCCATCACAGACAGCCTAAAATTGTCCCTGATTGTTGCACTGATGGAATGAGCAAATCCATCAAGGTTGAACATCACCCCCATGTTGCTGTTATAGTGTTCTTCTTCTGTTTCTGCTCATCTCGCTCAAGATCAGGTCATGAAAGTCTTTCCAAGTTTCTCTGAATTCCCATCTTTCCTGGTTTCTAATAGAACAATAGTGTTCCATGACATACATATACCACAATTTGTTCAGCTATTCTTCAATTGATGGACATCCTCTTGATTTCCAATTCTTTGCCACCATAGAGCTGCTATGAATATTTTTGTACAAAGTGATATTTTTACCCTGTTTTGTGATGACTTCAGGTTAAAGACCCAGAAGTGGAAATGCTGGATCAAATGGTATGCACATTTTTATTGCCCTTAAGGTATAATTCCAAATTGTTCTGGTTGGATTGGTTCAGCACTCCACCAACAATGTATTAGTGTCCCAGATTTCCCACATCCCCAGAAGGTCTAGATTTGTGTCTTTCATCAATGTTCTGATTAACCAGGGTTCTTACTCCATTTAGTTTATCACTTCTACTGTCTCGCTACTGCCATCTCCTTATATTCCTAAAATTCCTGCCTTGACTTATGTCTCATTAAAGATATACCATCAAATTTATTAACAGAGATTTAATCTTAAAAAGGATTAACCATGTCAAATATTTTATAGGAAAGCCTTAGCATCATCTTCATTCTTATTAATCAATGAGAAAGAATAAATTAAATATCAATAATATGAATGTGCTAGGACTTGGACAAATTAAAATAAAAAATAAATGAATAAATAAATCCTTGACCTCAAGGACCTTCTATTTCTTTGGATGATATTATATATATCATATAAATGATATATATATATTATTTATGTATATATAATATGATTTATGATACATATGATATAGTTTATATGCACACATGTGTACATGCTATATAATATATTGGTGCAAAATGAATATTTTTATACATCAACATGCATATGTATATAAATAGACATGTATAAAATGAATACAAATTGACTTGGATTAGGAGTGGTCAGCAGTGGAAAGTATGTAATTCACAATGAGCTTTGCAACTGAATATCTTAAAGGAATGAGGAATTTTAAGAGGTAGATTTGAGTAGGGAGGATATTCCAGGCATAGGGGTTGACCAGTACAAAAGCTTGGAGATGGGAGAGAAAATATCACATATGGAAGAGCAATAAGAAATTCTGGGCTTGATTGTAAAATTTGAGAAGAGGGGTAATGTATAGTAAGACTAGAAGGCAGTTTACTCAGATAGCTGAATAATCTATCTTTCCTAATACCAGCTCAGTGTAACAATATCTTGTTAGGTTTACCGGGGTAAGCTAGGTAGCCCAGTGGATAGAATGTTATCAGAAAGGCTCATCTTCCAGAATTCAAATCTATCCTCAGACAATTTCTAGCTGTGTGGTCCTAGGCAAATCCTTTTACCCTGTTTGCCTCAGTTCCCACATCTGTAAAATGAACTAGAGAAGGAAATGGCAAATCACTCAAATATCTTTGCCAAGAAATGGGATCATGAAGAGTGAACATGACTGAAAAGGAGATGAAAAACAGAAAAAATGGGACCACAGATAGATTACAAATAGAAACAAGAAGACCCAAATTCAAATCTAGCCTTAGCCACTTAGCTGGTTATTTTTGCCTCAGTTTCCTCAAATGTCATATGGAGATAAAAATAATACCTCCCAGGATTTGAGGATTAAATGTGATAATAACACAACATAGTGCCCTAGCATATAATAAGGTTGTTGTTTGTGCAGTCATACTAGGTTTTTCCATATGCTATTTCACTATTGAATCCCATCTATGCCATCTTTTTTGAAAAATTTCATGTTGATTTTTTTATACATTGTTTTTGATGTCTTAGACATCATATTTCTTAGACATATTATGTTCAAACTATTTTAGGAGCTGCTGAATTTCCTGACCTATGGACTTCTTAAGTATAGGTTTTGTTTCTTTATCTAGTAGAATGTCTCCTAGTAGTGTATCGCCAACTTAGGAGGAAAAAAACAATGACTTTTAGCCCCATTTCCTCCCTTCTGAGTTCCTATCACTGCATTTTAGGTTCTCTTCTGCATTAGCTAGCCCATAGCCTTCCTCTACTTCAGTCTCACTATCAATCTACAATGCATTGCTGGTAGTTAATATCAATTCATTGATGTAAAATTCATAGGCTATCACTGAAGAATTAAATCAGAAATGAATTATAGACTTCACTATATTGAACCTATTTTCCAAACTGTGTGATTTTGATATGGAAATATATTTATGTTTCTTGGAAAACTCCACCAATGCCTATAGTCTGTGGACATTATCTAATTTCCCTTCTTTGGTCATTCCCAGAAGCAACGTGAAGAGATTTGAGTGGACCACAAATAATGTGTTTTGTTCACTTTTCAATTCTGAAATTGAACATCATTCCTTGACATTCCAATCTTATTACTTTATCCCTTCTTATCTAGGGATTGTTGGTCTTTTTTCATGAACTTTTAATTCAAATACTCATTTGAGTATTTTTCAGATGATATTTTTTTATCTTCATATTAGGAATCCTTCTTTGACAATCTGTTGTGAGAATGTGTTCTCGAGGTGGAGGGGAAAACATGCAGCAGGTCTGACAAAAAATTATTGCTAAATTTTAAGGAAATATCTAAAATACTGGATTTGGAATCAGAAGACATAATTTAAATCCTTATTCTGCTTTGAATGTTTGATTTGAGGCAAATCATAGTAGAATAACACTGAAAGGGTACTTAGAAGCCATCTAGTCAAGCCCCCTCATTTTACAGATGAGAAAACTGAGTCCTAAAGAAAGTGACTTATCCAAGGTCATGCAGGTAATGACATAGGCAGTTTCTAAACATAGGACCTCTGACTCTGCTATATAGAATGTCTGTAAGTCACTCTACTTCTCCAATCTCAGTTACTTCATCTCTAAAAGACAGGACCTAGGTTATCTTAAAAAATATCTTCTAAATCTTCAACATCTATTTGGGGTGGTGCTAGAGGATAGAGTTTGTGTACTTCATGATGGATGATTTTCTCATCCTTGAAGGAAACTTCCAAGTTGCCTCAAAAGGAGAGGGAAAAAAAATACATACTCCAACATGCCACCAGGTCAATGCTCTAGGCTTCCAAATCCCCATTTCCCTCTCCATCCAGCCATATCATCTCTCCCAACAAAACTAGGCTGTCTTTTTACCAGCTGTTTTGTATTTTTCACCAGGTGGCTTCCCCTTGGTAAGGAGGTTAAAGCTTCTTAGACTTTTAATGAATAAAAGTATTTTGGTCTGAGTTTCCGAGTATTGGCCCCTCTTCTGTAGCTAGAGAAATATTAAATGATGGCCTTTCCTAGGCTGTTTTTCATTTTAGCAAACCATAGTAAAACATAGTGGAAGATGAATATGAAATACTAGCATTTATTGAAAATGTAATCAATGCTCAATTGCCTTTCCAATCCCATAGGAGTTAAGAATAGCAGCAAAGCTGGAGGGGGAGACACACAACTCTTGGAAAAGCTTAGGAAAATAGTTTTATTTATGTAAAGTTATTACAGCTCATTTCATTTGCTCTTGAAACATCATCTATTTCAGATCTTCCTTTCTTTGTGGATGCCAGAGAATACAAATTAATTCCCCATGGATGGTATCTGGTGTTATTTAATACCAAGTACCTCTTAATAAATCAAATTAGGATTCATAATTAATTAGCTAACCCATGGGGGAGTAATAAAATCAACTACTTTTTAAATGTCTCTTGGGAGAAGATGAATCTTACCCAATGAAGTTTTTAATGGGTCATCAGCATTAACTGAAATCATTTATGGATTCTGAAGGGTTTTTTTCCCCTTAACTTGCAAATATAAAGTATTTTTAATGGAATATTTTACAAATTGATTTAAGACCTTGACTGAGACGTCAGTGAAATGGTAGGCTCTTAAAGTGTCCAAATTGAGAAGAAGAAATCAGAGCATCTAGATTGTCTTTAGCTTGGTTAGGGATTTCAATTCACAGTATATTGGATTAGGAACTGGAAGGGACTTTAGAGGTCATCTGGTTTAATCCTTTCATTTTATAGATATACCAATTGCCAGTCCATGGATTATGTCCTCTGATTGCTGGAGTGAGACATGTCCTGGCTCTAAGTTGAATGCATTGAACTTCAGGAGGTTTAGGGAAGGAGGGCAAGATTCTAGGAAGTATGCTTGGTGATTAACTCATGCTCTAGTCTATCGCTATACACATATACATCTACACACATAAATGTGTGTTACATATTCACATATTTCAAAAATATACTTATATTACACATATAAATTAACAACAAACAAAACCATTGTATTTATGATTCAAAGGAAAAATAAAATTTTCAAAATATTACAAACACATTTTTCTGATAAAAGTTATTTTCTACGATATATAAGGTACTTGCTCTTTGCCTGCCAGTGGGGTTAGGTGACTTGCCCAAGGTCAGCTAGGTAATTATTAAATGTCTAAGATCAAATTTGAACCCTGGCCCTCCTAACACCAGGGCTGGTGCTCTCTCCACTGTGACACCTAGCTGCCCCCTGATTCATATTTGCAAGACTAGCAGTCATTCCCCAACTGATAAATGGTCAAAGGGCATTAACAAACTATGTAGAATAGAAGAAATACATTATTAATAGCCATATGAAAAGTGCTCAAGTCACTAATTAGAGAAATGCAAATTAAAGTAGCTCTGAGCTTTACCACAAATCAAATGCATTGGAAAAATTAGCAAGGGAAGGAAAGTGACAAATATTATGAGAAGATAAGCACATAATATACTAGGCGGAATTGTGAATTAATCTAACTATTCTGCAAAATATATTGAAACTATGTATTTAGTATTGTAAGAGAATTTCTGGTTTGAGTCTCTTGCTGCCATTTTGATTAAAGAAAGACTGATGGGAAAGAAACTTGGGCTCAGAGTTCTTTCTGTCACTTTTATAAGGAGAGGACACCACCATCATCACACCAATGGTTCAGTTAAGATCAAGTAATACACTTCAAGCTCCAGTTTTGACCAGTTAGTATCAGGGTACTTCTTGATTCATATATATCCCTTTCTGACATGTATTTCCTTAACTTCCCCTCCTGCTTTGTGTACCCATCCTGCTGTTGAGTTCAGTCTAAATAAGGTTACTGAAGCTAATACTCTGGGCTCTCTGATGTTTTATACAGGTGGACCCCTGCTCTGTGCATAAATAAAATCTGCAGATAGCTATCTCTATGTCATTGATCTGATGATTGGCAGCAGTATCTTATCATATTTTTTTATCAAAAGTATTGACATTCTAGATTGGATCAATAAGGTCAACCAGATTGAATTTTCCAACTTGGTAAACTTTTGTAACTTGGTAAATTTTAGCTAAGGAGATTTTTGAGCGGGGAAAACAGACTGAAGTTTCAGTCCTATCTAGAAAAATTGTAGAGATAGGTAAAACATTTTCTGAATTTTTCTGATTGTGTCTGACTGTCATTTGAATTTGCTGTTCTTTCTTGTCTACCTTCCCTCTTTAATTCTCTTTGGGTCTGGTCTGATGCAGTTATTGCATCATCATAAAGGATAACATGATATAAATCTGATATAGATTTTAATTATACTTTTCAAGTGGTCAGTGATCACTGAAGGATCCCTCAGACTTTAATTACTTGTTAAATTCTGGTAATTCTATTTTGTGACAGTTGCCTGTATTTCAGAAATTTAATTATTTCTGGTTATTTTATTTTTAATATGGAAAATTTGATATAGTTAAACTCTGAAAAGAAATATAAATGGAGTGTAATAAGGTCAAAATATAATATTGGCCAAGTGTATGAATGTGGCTATAATATTTTGAAATTAAAATACTGAGTATACTTAAATTAATTTTCAAGCTTCATAACCAAATCTGCTCTTCCTGACATCAGCAGTTACTATAACTTTGGTGCTAGATTCACATTTTTAATAAATACAGACTTCCACTTAGCTTTTGATTAAACTTTCAGTGAGAGATAAGTTTTAGAATAAGCAGGGAAAAAACTGCTGACTATTTCAAAGTTTCAAAAGAAATAAGATGGAAGGATATACCTTTTCTGTTTACAGAGCTTCTTTTGCTGCATTAGTGGCAAGTGGCAAGTACCTCTGATGTCTACACTTCAAAGAGAATAGAAAACATAGAAAAAGACCCCTATGTATAAGAAAAATTATAGTTCCTTTGTAGCATCAAAGAAATAGAAACCAAAGTGGTGCCCATCAATTAAATATTGACTGGAAAAGTATATTTTATTATAATGGAATTCTATTGTTCTTTATGTAATGTTGAAAAGGATGGTTCCAGAGTAATCTGAGAATACTTCTATAAATGGATCTCAGAAAAAACGATCAGAACAAGAATAATTTTAACACTGAAAGCAATATTGTAAAGACAAAGACTCCAAAGGTTTAAGAATTATGATTAATGCAATGACCAAAGTTCTAAAGACCTGATGAAATGAGCTTGCAACCTTTGATACAGTTCAGTTAGCATAAAAGGAAAAACAACTTCCACTCTGCCTCTTCTCTTCTGAGTATGACAGAGCTCTGCTAACTCTTCTTCAGATTTTTAGCCAGGTTAAATTCTCTCTCTCTCTCTCTCTCTCTCTCTCTCTCTCTCTCTCTCTCTCTCTCTCTCTCTCTCCCTCCCTCCCTCCCTCCCTCAACAATCCTCTCTTCTTCTTCTTCTTCTTCTTCTTCTTCTCCTCCTCCTCCTCCTCCTCCTCCTCCTTCTTCTCTTCCTTCTCATTTTCCTCCTATCCATCCCTCCCAGTCCTGTGCTAATCAGAAATTTTGCCAGTTGCAATCACAGGACATTGAGAATATATACTTAACTAGTAGACTCTGAGACAAGATCTCAGGTCCTTAACTGCCTCTTCTGCTTTTGGTTTCTTTCTATGATCACAGGAAACCAAATAACAATCCTGATATAGCAGTTTCCTAATTCTCCAATCACTCAAAGTGATTTGCTAGGTTTGACATCATTAAGAGGCTCTCGATATAGGGTATTTCCCACAACTATCTTTCTTATAAACATGAAGGGAACTACTGCCAGGAGGATAAACCATTCTTATCCATCTAGTCAGAAGAAAGGGACCTTGAGTGAGTTGTCACTTGGACAATACAAGCTACAGTGAAAATAAGCCATGCTCAGTTGTCCTACAAATGGCTTAAGTCTGATGGAAATCATGAACTTTTATGAGTCTTTTGAGTCTCTCACATATTTTTTTATGTTTTTGGATTCCCAAATGATTTGTAATGGGTTATTGGTTTGTATTTAGGTATCTGTGGGTACATTACCTATGAGAGAGGAAAAAGGATAATTTGAGAAACAGAAGTCATTTTCTTCTACCAAACCAGGTACTCCTTTTTTTAACATTCATTTTTTCATCAAGAACAACATTTACTGATCAGATTTTGTAACCAAGGACCCATCTTCTATTCCTCATTTATCATCCCAGGCAATTAGTTGACAAATCCTGTTGATTTGAAATCCGTAATGTCTGATTTTTCCCCCTTTTCTCTTGTTCAGGACCTTGTCAGTTTGACTATTTTTACAGTATCATAATTGATCACTCTGCCTCTTCTTTTTAATCCATTTTTCACCCATTTGCTAAACGCAGGTCTTGACACATTATTCTCCTTTTCCATAAATTACAATTATTTCCATTATATCTGAATCACATCTCCAGTCTGGCATTTAAAGTCATTGAAAATCTGGATCCAACCTATCTTTCAGACATAACCATTCATATACTTTTCACTTCATTTCTTTCTTCCTTTCTTTCTTTCTTTCTTTCTTTCTTTCTTTCTTTCTTTCTTTCTTTCTTTCTTTCTTTCATTCTTTCCTTCTTTCTCTCTCTCTCTCTCTCTCTCTCTCTCTCTCTCTCTCTCTCTCTCTCTCTCTCTTCCTGGAGTGAGTCATAGCAACTTACTAAATTAGTTATTAAGAATGGAGAGGGGGCAGCTAGGTGGCATAGTGGATAAAGCACCAGCCCTGGAGTCAGGAGTACCTGGGTTCAAATCCAGTCTCAGACACTTAACAATTACCTAGCTGTGTGGCCTTGGGCAAGCCACTTAACCCCGTTTGCCTTGCAAAAAAAAAAAAAAAAAGAATGGAGTGGAATCTGTAGGAATTAGGAGCTTTCTCCCACAGGGAAAATTGTTAACTTTTTGAAGTATCAATAATGTGTGTGATATATGTGACTGTAAAGGGCTAGAGTATAGGACTGGGTAAGGAAAATCTGGATTCAGATCCTGTCTCTTAACTTTTCTGAAAACTTGTTCAGATCACAGCTAGAGCAGAAAGGGTCCTCTCAGGCCAACTAGTTCAACACCATCATTTTAACAGGAAAACTATGCCTCAGGGAAGTTAAGTGACTTGTCCAAGGTAGCCCAAGGAGCAAACATCAGAGAGGGTTCTGAACCAGGTATTTAGTCAGTGTTCTTATCACTGTACTATCAGCCAGTTTAGCATAGATAGTTGAAAGGATCTTAGCACCTTAATATTTAGGCTAGATGCTTATCTAGATAGAATCATACCTTAGCTTAGAATCTTAGACATCTCTACTGTTGCTCCCACAGGGAAAATTATTAATTTTTAAGTATCAGTAATGTGATTTCTCTTGCAAAGATTCAGTTTATTTTAAATATGATGATTATAGAGACAGATATAACAAGACTCATGGAATTAGTAAGCAAAGGAACTAACTTAGAGCTTTAGTGAAAGCTCTATAAACCTCAGTAGTTCCTAATTGCTTCAAATTAACATTTGAAACTCTTCATAATCTGGAATTATTTTCTCTGATTCCCTTCCATTCACTCCACAGGGAAATCTCACTGGTTTTCTTCCCATAGGACAATCCAGTTCCCAGCTCCATGCCTCAAAAGCTCTGCTTCTTCATCTCCTCCTCCGGGGATCCATGGATTTCTTCAATACTTGGCTCAAGCACCAGTTACTACAGGATGCCCTTTCTGGTCCCTCAGCTTCCCTGTCTAAAGTTTCCCTGTATATGCTCTGTAATCTGGTATGCATTTGTATGCCTTCTTGCTATCAGTTTCTCACAAGTGGCATTCTATTTAGTAGTCAGTGTCTTTGCAATGGCAGTACTACTAATGCTTAGGGGGTATAGACCTTAGCTTTGTTCCCTGTCTCCATATCTTAGAACCCCTAGGTCATTTCATAGTATATCTCACACTCAACCTCCTCCTTAAGGTTCTTCCCTGATCATCCAACTGCCACTCCTTTCTTCCTCCTCAAAACAAGAGCAAAGGTAAAAACTTTTCTGCTTTCATTTTGTGTATGTATACATATATATGTGTATAGTATATCTTAGACCTCAATTTATTTGTACAGTATATGTGTGTGTGTGTGTGTAAATAATAGACTTTAATATATATGTGTTGTATATGTGTGTATAATAGACTTTAGATGTGTGGTATATACATATATGTTTGAGTGTGAATATATGTGTATTTATGTATATATCTGTGCATGCATATTAGACTTTAATGTTTATGTGCTGTTTTCCCTATAAAACATATGCTCTTTGATGGCAGAAACTGTCAAAAATTTGTTTTGTGATTCTAGTGTCTAACCATGAGCATGACATATAGAAAGTACTTGTAAATTATTGTTGGTAGATCGATTGTTTGACTAGACTTTTAATTATTCCTTGTGCTGCCTGAGAAGTCATTCTGAATTCAACTGACTTCCAGTAAGGGTCTGACGGATTTAGGAGAAGGAGCAATTGATTTAGAAGCAATAAATCTGAATCCATATTTTGACTTAGGCTTACTGCCTGAGGGACCTTTGAAAAGTCATTTAACTTGTTCACTCTTAAGACTCTTTGAGGTTCAGGGTCATCACCTTTAAAATGAGAAGATTAGAATAGATTATTATTATTTTTAATCACTATTTGATCTACTACAGCTTAATTTTTTAACCAGTTACTATGTGCTCTATGTTTCTAGGATGCTATGGGGAGGTGACAGCAAAACAGAAGACATCTCTTAAAGGCATTCACATCATAGTTGGGAAGATATAGTTACACACACACACACACACACATATAAAATGAACTAATTATTTAAACTATTCAAAAACAGGAAGAGTTCAGTTCAGGAGGAGAAATCTCATCAAATGTTTCATAGAAAACATTTGAACCTAAACATTAAAGAATCAGAAAGCTATAGTGAAATGAAAGGGAGAAGGTAATGTCTTAAGCAAATATATAGAGTACAGTGAACATGTCTCACTAAGAGATTTTCTGGAAAAGCATGTAAGCAATAAATCTCATGTTAATTTCCCACAAATAACTTACACTGGATAATTTTGAAGTCTTTTTGCCTTTTCTATTGATTTTGCAATGAATAGAGTGCCAGGTCTAGAATCAGTTCAAATCTGGCATCAGGCATTTACTGGCTGTGGTAGCCTGGGCTAGTTATTTAACCTGTTTGTCTCACTTTTCTCATCTATAAAATGAATTAGAGAAGTTAATGGCAAATCTCTCCTGTATCTCTGCCTAGAAAATCCCAAATGGGCTCAAGAAGCATCAGCCATGACTAAAAAAAAAATTAAAAAAAAGTTGAATTTTTTAATGCTCTGTATTCAGAGCCGTATATTTTCTATACATAATTCTTGATTCCTCTTCATTGACAAAAGAAAAACATGCAAATTTACGGTGATTTGTATTTTTCAACTCCATCTATTCACCCTCCTTTCCCTATGTGTTTTTTCTCCACTAATTGTTACTGCAGAGACAATGTGGCTTTGTGAAAGGGTGCTGGATTTGGAGGATTTGGGTTTGAATGTTATATAATAGACAGGTTTCACTTCATATCTGTCTTTCATCTCCAACATACACTTTTGATTATCTAGACTTCATCATTTTTCTTAGGGAACCACCCTGCCCCCCACAGGCACACATACTCCTCTTCTATAATTTTCAATTCTCTTTTGTTTAGCCTTCCCCTTTTAGAAGCTAATCTCCTTAAAGGAAGGAACTGTTTTTCTTTTTGCTTGTATTTACATTCCTAGTGATTAGCATTTTGCCTGATACAATATAAGCTCTTAAATGTTTCCTATATGACTACCTGATCACTTAGTAAATCAATTAACCTCTTGGAATCTCATTTTCAGTAATATGTTTTGCATCACCTAACTCACTGTTATCATGTAGACACTAAGTTTTTGAAACAGTAGAGTAATACATCTACATTTATTATCTGTCTATATAGCAAAGCTATATATATATATATATATATATATATATGTATATGTCATCTATCGTGAGCTGATTTAGATCTCACTATCTCCTTCCTCCTTCCAAAAACTTTAGTTCTTTCTGTATCTTAGCACTCAGTGAAATTCAGATGAATAAAACACATTATCCTCTCTCCAACTCTTATAAAAATGCATCTGACTTGTAGTTAAAGTTTATGAACTAGTTGATCAGAAAATTAACAGGATGTCTATAGGTCACTTCTGTTCACAACTTCAGTACTTATTTGTATAATTCATGGGTGGAGATTTAAATGTTTTTAAACTGTTATCTTCAGAGCTTTTCTATTTCCTGTATGAGAAAATACAATCTTCTCAGACTTTCAAAGCTCTCCACAATTTGAATTTAATCAATCTTCCAAGTCTGATTTATTTTATATGCTGTATATTTACCTCTATGTATGTTTTGAAAAAGAACTAAATTTCTTACTAAATTACAAGGGAGGGATGAGCTCTTACTAAACCTTAATGTAGGGAGGCACACAATAATTAATATGACCTGAGACATCCCTTTCCCTCTTTTCATATTTAAAATAGGGGAACTGAACTAGAAGGATCCTAACATCTCTAAGAGCAAGGTTCATGATTCTGTTAATTTTCTGCTATCCAAATTTCATTTATCTACTAGTTCTTGATATTCTCCATTTAGCAGAGATTTACAAATTATTTATTGAATTGAAATAAAATGTCAAGAAGTCACCAAATATTAAGAATTTAATATAGCAAATATATGTGAGGCCTTGATCTAAGCACTTAATATTCAAAGAAAAATAGTTAAACTGTCCCTGCTCTCAAGAAGCTAATGGTCTAGTGATGAAAGAAGGGGACAACCTGCCAACAACAAGATATTAAGAAAATGAATATAAATCAAGATTAATATCAAATAGAAGATGCTGAAATGAAAGCAAATAAGGAAAAAACCCTTGTAGAAATTAGAACTTTAACTGATGTTTGCAGGAAACCAAATAAGTAAGAAGGCAATACTGAAGATCAAGAGAAATCCAGGCATGGTCAAACAAAATATTGTACTGAGAACAAATCTAAAGACCAAACAATCCAATGCTTAGTCTCTTCTTAAGATTGTTATGAAAATGTAGATTTAGAAGCTAATCTCCCTAAGGGAAGGAACTGTCTTTCTTTTTTCTTGTATTTCCATTCCCAGTGCTTAGCATATTGTCTGGTACCTTTTAAACATAAATACATTTTATAATAACTATTATAATATTAGAAAATTAAGATAAACATGAATATTATATTATTTTTGTATGTCATATGGTATATGTTCATATATAATTTGAATAATAGCTTTTTCCCTGAGTAAATTGATATAAACTACTCATTATAAATTTTTTAGAAGGATAATTTTTTTTCTTTTTTTGTCAAATGAAGCTAAAGAATCCCCTACCTGCATCTATGTTTTGGTTTGGGAATAAGTATTGAGACATTTTATGGACGAAGTCTGGCAATGTTTTCTGATGTTTCTAAAAACCAAAAAAAATATTTTCAAAAGATGTCAGCATTAATAAATTAATCAGATCTTTATCTTTTAGCAGCTTAGCAAACAACAACAAAAAATGTTGTCAGCTCACAACTATCATTCCAAGGTCATGATTTTCTCCCCAAATAGATTGCCATTGGCATAAAAATTGAAGGTCTTTGTAGAGGATTTTATGGCATTTTCTGTTGTGTGTTGAGATGAAACCATGGTACAGTTTAGAGTCACAAATAGTTATTCTTACCTACTTGCAAACTTTTAAGCCCTTTAAGACTTTAGTTATAAGTACTAGAGAGTAGAATTATTACTATGACTATAAGTACAAAGCATAGCAGTAATTAATACTTCTAAAAGTTGTCAATAATGGGAATCTAGCAGATCTTTTATTCTCTTGAAATCTGTCTAGGTGCTGCCTGGAGGTTTCAGGGCAAGAAAAATTCAATTGTACCAGGAACTGTAACTTTCTCATGTTGACTATAATTGAGTGGAATCCTAAGGAGTTATATCATTTTTGGGTAGGTTTTCTAGTCCTGAAAAATCATATCTTCTTTGTCTCCCAAAAATGTATTTTCTCTCTGCTATGTTCAACAAACAGCAAATGAAATAAGTATTTTGTATACATAGCATAATAGAAGACCACATGTAAAACTGCAGATCTCTGTTATGTACAGTTTAGTTTTTTGTTTTTTGGGGGGCTTTTTAAATACTTAATCACTTTAACATGAAACCTTAAAAGTAGCAACATTTTTATCTGTAATTCTTTCTGGTTTTCTGATGTCTTCTGCGTTTAAAAAATACTTCAATCATTTTTTCTTTCTTTTTCCCTCCTACCCTCCCTCCCTCCCTCCCTCCCTCCTTTCTCCCTCCCTCCCTCCCTCCCTCCTTCCTTCTTTCCTTCGTTCCTTCCTTCCTTCGTTCCTTCGTTCCTTCCTTCCTTCCTTCCTTCCTTCCTTCCTTATCTATAGATATGATCCAATTTTCCTCAAACTCCATAGATCTTCCTATACACATTTTTACTTATCCTTACTAAGTACTGCCCCTGAACAGTATTTCAGAAATGTATACAATTACTTTTATACTATTAGCAGACATCTTCCTTCTCTCGTCTATTCAAATATCTCCAGTAGAATAAATTATCTGTAACAAATTTTGGGGATATTTTAGTCCATCCCTCTCATTTTATAGCTCCAGAGATTTTAAATTACTCGCCCAAGATAATACAGTGAACATGAATGTTTTCTGTAAAACTTCTATAAATGGTGTATAATTCTAAATGTCAGGTAAAATGGTCCATTTGTGTTGCCAACAAAAGGGATCCTCACAATAGAGCTTTTCCTATGATATCTCCCATATAAACAGAGATATCAGAATTAATCATATATGTTGGCAAAATGGATGGCTAACCATATGATCTAGAGGTGAAATGCTTTATAAATTTTCAAGTGCTATTTAAATAGTATCTCTTATTATTAAAGAATAAAGAATTTGAGAATTGAAATATCTATTAGTGACCATATAGTCTAATTTTTATCTGACTTCTCGACATGATGTCTCATTTTGAATACTAAAGAAGTGTTCATCCAGGCTCTGCTCATAGTCCTCCAAGGAATGATAACATACAATTCTTGAGACAGTCCATTCTATTTTTTGACTTTTCTAAATGTTAGGAACTTTTTCTTTGAAACTTTAACTTTTGTTCTTGGTTCTTTCTGGGTCAAAAAACAATAAACCTATAAGTTAATGCATTTGATAAAAAATAGCAAAAAGGATTTGATAATCACTTATAATATACTAGAAACTTTATTATCTATTTAAACTATACCTAAAAGGAAAAAGAAAGCTAGGCCCTTGATTAACAGTGTGTATATATTGAGGCATCTGTGATGGGGCATGGTAGAGAGGTAAGGAAAGGCAGGATCAAATTTATAGATTTTACATTCTCCAAGGTTAGAAAGCTCACTCTTTCAAAACCGATGAATGTCTCAATGTCCATCAATGAAGTCATTAGATTCCCTTTGAGGAAATTAATAGAGAATTTCACCTATTTCTTTTCTTCTCTTTTTGTACTTTATTCACCTAAAGTCAATTTTCAGCAATTCATTGCCTTGCACAAAACATAATTTCCAATGTGTAGAGTTTACTTCCCAAGCAGACATGAAGACATTAATCCCCTTGATAACCAATTATGACCCTAAGTACTGCCACTGGTGTCAGAGAAATAATCTTTGATCAGTTATTTGGCAGTCATGGACTATTGCCCTCATCTCATAATACCTGTCCCTTTGCTAGGGGATTTCTCTAAACATGAGTGCTCTGACCTCAGTGATAAGGTGACATGGTACAAAGAGAACACTTCTCTATATAGCAGTATCCCACAAAGCTTTCATACCTGGCTATTCCTCAGGTTGCCCAAGGGAGATGCTGAATAGACATAACATTTTGATCTTCTGATCACCCTGGCAGATATGCAAATCTCCATAACTTACCTTCCAACAACAGAAAGTTAAAACTTCTTTTACCTCTAAGACATGTAGTTTTATTCCCGCCCCCTCCATGTCTGTAAAGGAAAGGAGTCTTAGATGTAGCTTCTAGTTGTCCTTGAAACATTTCAATGAAATAAAGATGCCCACTAGTCTCCCTTCTGGTACCCCACCAATCTGTTTCTAATGGATGTCTTCCCAGCCTGTACACAGTAACTGGGGACTGTGGGATTCCAAGGAAGAGTGTTGATGTCTTGACTGCTAATAACCATTAAAAATCCCAAGTCACCTTCTTTCTTTCTTTCTTTCTTTCTTTTTTAAATCAGTATTGTTAACCTTGATATCTTGGTCCTGGTCCAACTTAGGTAATTACATTCTGTGAAGAACCAAGCTCCCCATACAATTTTAATTGGGGAATTTATTCATTGCTTCTCCTCTTTAAAACTGCCATGGAGTTTTGTCAGGTCAGTGTGACTGACATAGTCCTCCACTGAGAGGTCCTTGCATATAGTTGGTGAAAGAATCATGGCATTTTACCAATAAGGTACTTTTGGAGCCTTAGGGAAGAATAATATTCTGTTCAATAATGGTATAAAGATTACTTAATTGCTCAGGTCCTTGTCCCTCATAACTTTAGTTCCCCACTCAAATCACTTGCAGAATATAAAGAATCACTGAATCTCAGGAATAGAAGTTATCTCAGGGGTACTTAACAACTAAATACGTTTCTTTAAAAAAATGACATTTTTGTTTTTATATAAAATTCATTTTAAAATTTATTATTCTCTCTACTCATCCAAAACCCACCATTTCTGATTAAAGAACAATTTTAAAGTTTTTTTTTTTTTTTTAACTAACACTCAGGACTGTAGAACAGAGTTGGAAAAGATTTCAGAGTTCACATAGTGGACACAGTGAATATTAGACGTAGGATTTAAACCCAGAACTGCTGACATTGCTTTTTCTGATGTATGCCATGTCTTGGAAACTCAAATTAATGACACATACAATGCCTCACACCTATAGTCCACCACGGCTTCAAAGAAATTAAATAATCATGTTGCCTGACAGAAAATGCCACTATTTTTCACATCTGTTCCCTTCCTGCCAACTTTTATCTTATCAACAATATTCCCTGCAGCATATCAATTAATTAGTCACCTGGTATTTAAGTTCTGGTATCATGTTTGGCAGTGGGTATGTAAAGAAAAAGAATGAAAAAGTTTCTAATCTTAAGGAACTTATATTTCTTATGGGGAGGGGGAAAACTATATTAACACAGAAAAATATCAAGAATATAAACAGAAATAAATACAAAATAATTTAATAAAGCCGATTGAAAGGAAGAAAACTTTAAATTGTATTTATTTGATGGTGGTGCTTGAAGAAAGAGTGATTCCTGGGATAGAATTAAAAAGAGAGTACATTTAAAGAATGAGGAAGTACTTCAAAAGGGAGAAGAAATTATTTTTAAGTAACAGGCTGTGTCATGGAATACAGGAGAGGAATATATTATATATAAATATATACATATATATTCATAAAGTGAGATTACGAAGATAGGTTAGGGTGAGGTTGGGAAAGAACTTTTAAAGTTTAAACACTATAGCTTGTTTCATCTTAAAAGCAATAGAGACTTTTTGTAAGGAGGTGAAATATTTAGATTAGTACTTAAGAAAAATCTTTTCAGCAGTGGTTTGTAGTATAGATAGCCTTTAGGTAGCGAATTCAATTAAGAGACTACAGCAATAATCTAGAGAAGACATGATGAGAGTCACAACTATGGCAGTCTATTTAAAGAGAGATAAGGGGTCAGCAGTTAGAGGTGTGGTAGGAGTAATAAGGCAAGACTACAGTTTGAGAGAGAGAGAGAGAGAGAGAGAGAGAGAGAGAGAGAGAGAGAGAGAGAGAAGATATTAAGGAGAGGGGAGTCAATAATGTTTAAATACATCAAATATATTAAGCATGATGAGGACTGAGAAAAGATTATCAGGTCCAATAAATATGGACTTAACTATTTGACCTCTCTGCAGCTAGGTGACATAGTTCTCCTGATCTTCCTCCTCCATCTCTGACTTCTGTTTCTCAATATCCTTTTCTGGATTAGCATTCTTCTCATACTCAATAATTAAAGACATCTTACAAAGCATTGACTCCTTTTCTTCTCTTTCAGTGCTCTCTGCTTTGTGAATTTATTTGTATCCCAGGATTCTATTATCATATCAATGCAAACCATTTCCAAATCTACATATCCAATTCTAATCTAGCTACTAAATTCTAGTGCAGCATCACCAACTACCTCCAAAATGAAATAGCTAGAATGTTTTTAGTACTTTTAGTATTGCAAAGTACTTTACATATATTATCTCTATTGATCCTAGCAACCCTGAGAGATAGATGATATTATGATCTCTATTTTAGATGTAGTAGCTAAGCCTGAAATAAATTAAATGGCTTGCCCAAGGTCTCAAACTAAGCAAATATCTGAAGAAGTGTTTGAACTTAATTTGTCCTGATTCTAAATCCAGAATCCTTTATATTGTAGCATTGGCTACATGTTGATATTCCAATATGAACGTTCCATTGAACTTTCCCAGATCCATGCCTCCTCCAAACTTCTTTATTTATATTTAAGTCACATTATTCTAGAAATCAATGATTACCACTTTGACATTTTCCTTTCCCTTAGCATTCCAAAATCCAAAATCTTAGATTAGATCCTACTTCAAGTTCTCTTCAAATTTTACCTAAATCAACTGTATTAAGATTACAATTAGGCTCATCTTCCATCTTCTTCTTTACCAATTCATCCCTCATAAAGTTGACAGGTTGAATTTCCTAAAATACATGCTAGAACATCTCCCTCACATATTCAAAAATTTTCAATGACTCCAAAATAATTCTTGATCTATTTCCAAACTATTTCATATTTATTTTCTGCATTATATAGTCAAATAAAAGTGATTTCTTAGTTATTTTATGTACTTGATACTTAATTTCTGTCTCCACACACTTACACAGAATCTGCCTTATATCTGGAAGACAATCACTTCAACTCTATGTTTCAGAATATCTAGTTTTCTTTAAAAATATAACTCAACTCAATTTGGAATTATGCCCAAAGAATAATTAAACTATGCAGAGCCTTTGATCCAGAAATATCACTTCTAGGTCTGCATCCCAAAGAGATCATGAAAAAGAGTAAAAAAGCCCACATGTACAAAAATATTTATAACTGCTCTTTTTTATAGTGAAAAAGAATTGTAAATTGAAGGGAAGCCCATCAATTGGAGAATGGCTGAATGAACCATGGTATATGAATATTATGGAACACTATTATGCTAAAAGAAATCATGAGAGATGAGGCTTCAGAATAGCTTGAAAAGATTTGCATGAAATAATGCTGAGTGAAGTGAGTAAAACCAGAAAATTTTACACACTAACAGCAACGTGATCAGCTATGATGGACCTAATTATTTCTGCAGTACGATAATCAAAACAATACTAAAAAGATATGATGTGTTGAGTTCCCCTGTCCACCAGGGTATTAATTTGGCTCAGGAGAGAAAAGAAACATGTGTACACTTGGGTAGGGATTCTAGTTGGACAACTAGCAGACTCATTTATTGATAGTATCAAACAGTTCTTTATAGCAGAAAATCACAAAATTAGCATACAAGATAAAACAATGATGTTTCTCAAAATAGCACAGGAAATAATCTAGCAAGATGTTACCCAGGTCAAGAAGTTTGGATACAGGGCTATCACACAAGTGAGGTCATGAATGATGCAGTTGTGTTATCACAGCAGAGTTCTGTGGGGAGCCTTAAGTTTAAGGGCCACCAAAGCCTGGGGCTTTTAGTCATAATTGACTTTCTAACTCAAACTTACTTTCTAACTCAACAATGATGGAGAATGCATCCATATCCAGAAAAGGAACTGTGGAGTTTAAATGCAGACCAAAGTTTACTATCTGCAATTAAAAAAAAAGTTGTCTTATGAATTATATCATTTTTTCTCTCTAATTTTTTCCTTTTCCATTAGGATTTGATTATCCCTTCACAACATGAATAACATGGATCTATGTTTATAGAATGATTATAGACATATAAGCTAGATTATACTTGTTTCTGACAGTGCGGGGAGGGAGAGGGAGAAAAAAATATTAAAAAAAATGATTGTTGAAAACTACTGGGGCAGCTAGGTGGAACAGTGGATAGAGCACTGGCCCTGGAGTCAGGATTTCCTGAGTTCAAATCCGACCTCAGACACTTAATAATTACCTAGCTGTGTGGCCCTGGGCAAGCCACTTAACCCCATTGCCTTGCAAAAACCTAAAAAAAAAAAAATCCTTAAAAAAACTACCATTACATGTAGTTGGAAACATTAATAAATAAATATGTATATATAAAAAATAGAGCTCAACTTCCTCTGAGGATCCTTTCCTGATCATTACCTTCATCTTCTCTTCCAGCTATTAGTGATCTTTCTCTCTTGAAATTGTTTTTTATTAACTAACCAGACTCAATTTATTAAGCATCTAATATATTCAAGATACTGTGGCAGTATCTTGTATCAAAATATTCTCTTGCTTAAAAATGTTAATTGGAGGAAGGGGGAATAAGGAATTGAATACTTACAAATATAAATATATGTAAAATGTGACCAAAGTAGATTCAAAGGAATGTCAGAGTGCACTAACAACTAATGGGATCACAAAAGACCTTAAAGAGGAATTACCTGAATTGATCCTTGAAGGATGTTAGGGGGTAAAGATGAGGGGAAGGAGTATTCCAGGCTTGGAGGCAAGTTGTGCAAAGATTCAGGTGGACAGTGAAAAAGGAAAATTACTGATGTTGGATAAGATGTGGAAAAAGTACCTTAATGTGTTGTTGATGGATCTATGAACTGTTCAGAACAATATAGAACAATTTAGAACTTTGCCCAAAGGATTATAATATGGCTTTATCTATCAATATCACTGCTAGCTCTGTATCCCAAATTTATCACAGAGAGGGACAGGGGGAGAGAGAGAGACAGAGACAGAGAGAGAGAGAGAGAGAGAGAGAGAGAGAGAGAGAGAGAGACAGAGAGAGACAGAGAGAGACAGAGAGAGACAGAGACAGAGAGAGAGAAACTAATTTGTACAAAAATATCCATAGCAACTCTTTTTTATGGCTAACAAATGGAATCAAAAGATATCCATGTGATATAGGATTATGATGGAATAGTGTTGTGCCATAAGAAATGACAAGCAGAATGATTTCAAAAGATCTTGGAAACATATGATCTGATGCAAAGTGAAGTGAACAAAAGCAAGAGAGTTTGTACACAGTAACAGCAATTATGAAACACATCCAGAGAAAGAACTGATATTGTTTGAATTCAGACTACAGCATGCTATTTTTTACTTGCTTTATTCTTTTTTTATTTGAATATCCTTATATAAAAAAAAACTAATGTAGGCATGTTCTACATAATTGGATATGTATAAATTTTATCTGATTACTTGCCATCTGATTAATTTCCAGGGAAGTGGGGAGAAGAAGGAAGGAGGAATAAAACTTATAGAGCCCAAAACTTATAAGAAGAAATTTTAAAAAATTGTTTTAGGGATGGCTAGGTTGTACAGTGGATAGAGCACTGGCCCTGGAGTCAGGAGTACCTAAATTCCAATCGAATCTCAGACATTTAATGATTGCCTGGCTGTGTGGCCTTGGTCAAGCCACATAACTCCATTTGCCTTCCAAAAATCTAAAAAAAAATGTTTTAGCATTAATTTGAGAAAAATAAAAACATATTTTAAAAAAGGAGTAAAATTGATTCTCAAATGGCAGATGTTAATACCATTACTGGAATTATTGTGATTCATTTTGTGACCCAATGATATCTATACCTCAAGCAATCAACATCAATTTAGCTAGTCCACTCTAGTAGTTGACCTTTGGCTAATAAGGGTTGAAATAATTCTATTCCTTCCTAACTGCTTGAGCTCAACTCCTACTATGTTAGTTCCTCTGATATTGAGTTCCAGACTCAATTTAGTCTTTTCAGTCCCTCAAGAAAATGAATCCTTGCTCCCGATCCTTAATCCTTATATAATGGTCTTCATTGCTTGCTGCCAAAATAGCAAAACAAAACAAAACAAAGTAAAGCAAAGACAAAAATGGAACAAAGCAAAACTATAGCAAATTTAAGGACAGAAATGTTAGTCACTCAGAGTACCTCACCCAGTGGGCTTCAGTGAGGGAAAAATTTTAATACTATTTTTAGAAACAAGTATATCTTTTCAATATTGGGAAAATTATACATCATTGCAATATAGACTTGCTTATAAGTGAAAAGTTGTCATCCATATTGTAATTTATACATCAAATTAGCAGTTATAAATTGGGCTCATTATTTTTAAATTTTGAATAAAGCAATAAAATTTCTTATTTTGGTTCTGCCACTAGAAACATCCTTACACTATGTTCTGAACTCCTTTGCCAGGTCATTCATTAAATGCCTGCCACTGAGTCTTGTGATAATACTCAATTGCCAAACTGGATTTCCAAGTAAAAACATTAATAGGTTCAAAACATTGCCATTGTCAGACAAATGAAGGATTACTTAGGGTTGTATGCATTTACTAGTTTAGAATTTGAAAGACCTAGATTCCACTATGGCACTTTTTGATCTAACTCTAGGAAACTTAATTATTCCTTCTTTTTCTGTCCTTATTAAAAGAAAAGGTTGGATTGAATGATTTTTGATGTTCCTTACAAGTCCAAATCTATGAATCTATGATATCCTCAAACTATACCTTTCTTCTCCAACCCTGCCAATACCTCCCCCACCACCACCACATTACTCAGAGGTTTTATTCTCCATTTGGAGATGTAGATTAGAATCCAGATACCTTCTGGGAAGGAAAATTCAGTGGCTTATATTAATAATGAGGAAGGAAGAAAGGAATGAGGAATAAAAGAGAAGGAAAGAGTAGAGTGAGTGATGGAAGAATACACTTATTATGAGCCAGGTCATTGTACTTCGTACTCTAAAAATATCTCATTTGATCCATCCAACAACCCTGAGAAATATGGGTATTATTTACCCCATTTTACAGTTGAAGAAACTGACACTAACAGGGACTTTTCCAAAGTCACACAATTTATAAGTTTCTGAGTCTAGTTTTTAAACTGAGATCTTTCTAACTACAAACTCAGTGCTCATTCTGAAACAAGAAATCTTGGGGTGTGAGAGAGACACATGACATTTAAAGGGTCTAAGATTGTAGAGCCTATCTAGTTCAACCAATCATTTTATAGATGAAGAAACTGAAACCTAGAGAAGTAAAGTGACTTACCTATCTTCATACCAGTATTTAGAAGCTAAGATTTAACTCCAGATGCTTTGATTCCAAATTTAACCACCTTTCAACTTGATCACACTTGATCCATGCAGGTGTAGGTGTTCTGTAGCTATATGGAGAGTCTGGGGGGAGGAGAACTATATCATGGTTAGAAAAATATTGTTCAAGAGTAGGCTTATGGAATACCAATGACATGCTTGTGAAATTTAAAAATTTGGCAACGACTGGTTGGCACTTAATTACTCTCATGTAGTTTTCAAGAGAGACTTGGAGTATATGATTAATTTAGCTGACCTTGTCTACTCTGCCTTACCAGTTTCTCTTCATTGTTTCTGCAAAAATACTTTTGTTGTTGTTACTTGAATTCTAAAATTTGGAGTCATTTTTATCTTCCCTATTCTTCCTCTTTTCTCTTCCCTCATGAATATTCCTTCACTATGTTTCCTTCATTTGCCTTTACATTCCAACCATTCCCAGACTAGTAGAAATCATTATCTCTTTTGACCTCAGCTTATTTGCCTCTGGTGTCTTCCAATTCATTCTGGAAAGTGCTACCATATGAATCAGCTAGCAAGGTGATTTGACTTACATAAATTGACATAATAAGCTTTTTGGCAGAGCCAGGAATAGAACCCAAGTCTTTTGGCTTCCATTCTAATTTTCTTTTCTACCACTTCATGGCTGCAGGATCTTAATTTGCTAAATTTTTCATCTGGAAGAGAAGTCTGGCTGCACGCAGAAGATGTAATTCTTTATTTCTCTGGAGACTTATAATTAGTGAGACAGTTTTAAAAAGTGCCATTTGGTGTTTTGTACAATATGGATATGACCTCATATGATGCCAACCTCATCATTTGGTTGGCATAATTATCTAAGAAAACTGAGTTACCTTTTCTATGAAGCTTAGGTAAGTTATTTAAGTTGTTCTCTTCAAAACAAAATATGTCCTAGGTGCTTAGACCTCAGGTCACATTAACATATTTTTTTTTAAAGTAGACCATTAAATGTCTTAAATTATAACCCTTTCTTCTTATTATTTTTAATTAAAGGAGAAACTATGTCAAGATTATAGACTAATCTTTAGCGAAGAGCAATATGAGGGGAGTATGGGGAATTACCATGGCATCCTAATTTAAATATATATATATATATATACATATATATATATATATGTATATATATATATATAAAATCAACTTTAGTCACACTTGGAAAAGAAAAAGAAAGTAAAATGAAGACCTAGGGACAGCTCTTGGAAAAATATGAAATTTGTCTCTTTGCATTTCAATTTTCTTCTCCCCTCTCCTATCACGTTGCAAAGAACTTCACTATCCCAGACACCTAACATGATCCATTCCCTCAGGGTCTTGCTCTCACCAGATTTCAACTGATGCTTCCTAAATTATTATCTGAGAATAGTTTAAAGAGTGATTCTCTAAAGTATAAGTATATGTATCTTTTCTTCTTGCATAATTTACACTGTTAAATCTCTCTCAGTCATTTAATATAACAAAATATTGAAAAAATAATTGATCAAAATTAGCAGTCATACCAATGAAGGACAACATTATAGAGTTTCCCATGTACCCCCCCCCAACCTTTCCCAAAATTGTTCTGAAATTATGGTAGAGAGGGTTCATTTTTTTATCTCCTCTTTGAGGCCAGTTTTGATTATTATATATTTATAGCACTCAGGTTCATTTGTTTTGTCTTTGTCATGCTTAGCCAAGAATGCACACACTCTCTCTCATTGAAGATGTAGTGTTTATAAAACTGACTATAAAAAAGTTTCATTTTATCATTATAGAAAGCCAAAAAAAAATCTGAATAGAAGTCTTTTTTTAGTTGGAAATTTTAAATCTAAATTATTATATCTAAAATTCAAAGTATCTATCATATCTTTGATGTGAGAACAGCTGACAATTAAGTAATAGAATTTTCTGTAAGTGAATTTGAGCAGTTTCAAGGAAAGCAATTAAAATAATTCAACCCACTATTTTTATTTCCTCTATACTTCTCTATCTGAGAATACCTGAAACTGAACTACTTTGTAATTTAGTACATACAAAGATGTGCAAGATATTATTCTTACCCTCAAGGAACATACAATATAACTGAGGATACACTATCAACAGGAATATAAAATGAAATAGCAAATATATACTATGTTTTGGTACTGATTATAAATATAATGGATTAGGAGAAGGGAGAAATCATTGTAGATGGTGGAATGATGATGTCTTTGAGGAAATGAGACCCCCAAAATGACTTGAAAAACTACCAAAATACATGGAAGATGAGAGGGAGAAGGAATTTCAGATAGTAAGTATGAAGGAAACTGAGGAAAGGTATAGAGCTGGGATGAATCTAAACTAGGCATGTGAAATACCGAATAGAAGATTAATAGGGGTGTTTAATAGGAAGTTATGGAGTGAAAGATTGAATGGATAAAACAAGGTTCAAAAGTAACTTGTTGGGTTTGCTGAGGTAAATATTTGTACATGCTGGAAGAGTTTGCCTAAATTACCTGATCTCAGATTCTTCACCTGAAAAATCAAAGTACACTTTGGTGATACGATAAAGTCAGGAGCAAGAAGAGCTTCTCTGGGAAATTAATGAAATTTAGGTTTCACTACATTAGAGACAGAACATTAACGCATTCAAAATTCATAGGGTTTAATTGAGAAAATTACCATAAGTGTTCTGATATAATTCAGTTTGTATCACTGTTCTGAACTCCAGTTTTATATTTCTCACTCAATATCGAATGCAATTTATCTTAAAACTGATCTAAAATTGATCTTATATACTCTATATAACTAGGTTCTCTTCATTGCTTCTGTTAGCAGTGATATTCCCCAATTCTAATATTTGGAATCATTTTAAATTTTCCCTACTCTTCACTCTTAGTTTCTCCCTTATCAGCAAAAAAAAATTCTTATTGAATATTCCTTCAGCAGACTTCTTTCATTTGCCTCGTCTTTCCATTCCTAATGTTGCTGTACTAATTCAAGTCACAATCATCTCTGGCCTCAACGAATGTAATTAAGCTGTTTGCCTCCAGTCTCTTCTAATCAATTCTGTATAATGCTAACAGTTGAACGTATTTAAAATATTGTTTTCCTAGGTCAAGTTCTTCCCTTATTAAAAAGTTATTATAGTTTCCTATTACTTATAAAATAAAATTCAAATTAATCATTCTTATATTCAATAATTGATAGCCACAGGGTGGGCAAACTTTCTTTCTGGTCACATCTCATTGTTTCTATAAACATGTTTACTACTACACTTTAATTATTCTTCTTACTCTTTCTCAAATATGCCCTGAATTTTTAACTCTGACCATTTATTTTTATCATCTTCTTCCCATCCTACTCCTATTTCTATTTCTATTGCCTTCTTTTCTTCATCTATCAAAATCATATCTATCCTTCAAGGCATAGGTTGAGTCATCTGGATTCTGAAGTGCTACAGTGTTTTGTTGTGGTAAATTCATTTGGAATTTACTATTATTATCTTTCTTCATATTTATTTTTATTGTTCACAATGTTTTAATTAAATTACAAAGTCCTGGATGGTGAGTGGGACTTAAAATAGAAAAAAATTTACTAGTTATAACTAGATATAGCACTGTGTCTTATACGTACAAGGCCCTTAGTAAATATTTGGTGATCGTGGATTAAATGATTTCAATTTTTTAGAACCAAAACAACAATTCAGGGATGTCAATCAAAAATTCAGTTAGTATATCCCCTTAATATCATAGAGACAAAGCCATATAGATAAAGTGAGGTGTTATGATATAATTATTAGAGTACTGATTCATAGTCACAAAGACATGGGGCTGAATTTCATTTTACTTGCTGAGTGACTCTGAGAGAGTCACTTTATATTTTGGAACTGAATTTCTTCATGTGTAAAATAAAGGGGTTGGACTCAATGACCTATACAATGTAATCTATCTCCAAATTTATGATCTGCTGTTTTTATGACTTTTGACATTTAATAACCTGTTCAAATATGTTTGCATTTCATAAGTATAGCCTCAGAAAAAAGTCTGACTTTCTAGAAGAACAATGTTGAGTATTAAAGATTAAAAACGTCTATTTCAAGAAAGATGTCATTGAAGCAACAGTCCAAGTTCAAAATGACAATTGGCACCACTACCTCTACAAAAGCTTCAATCTGGCTCTCTTAACTATTGGGATGTAGCCCTGGGTTTTCAGAATACCATGGCAGATGCTCTGATCATTAAGTTCTCCCTCACTGATAAAGGCAGCACAACATAAGTGGTATAGAATCCCAGTCATTTCCACCCTCTCACCCCAGTACCACTGAAGCTAATTGACCTTGAGGACAATGATATACCTTGAATTCCGAATGAATCAATCACATCTCCACTTATTCTGTAAATAGCACCCATGTGCTCTTATTCAATTATGTAACTTTAGCAATGATTTTGTTTTACAAACACAAAGCCAGATTGGCCCTACAGAAGGAAAGGAGAGATATAAAGGATAGCTTAATAAATGTGCAGTTAATTATACCTGTCCTTGTAACACACAAAATAGCATGCATAATTTTCTTCACCTTTATTACTCTCCTTCTCTATTGAGTGCACATTTAAATTCATTATGGAAAATAGGGGAAAAATTGATAGTTATTTTTGTGATCAAACACATTTTCCAATTAGTGCTGGCATCTCAATGTAATCACGATGAATGTTATTAATTTAAGATTGTATAGCCTATTAGGAGTTTCTTTATAGAAGAAAATTCCAGAACTGGAAACACTTGCTTTGATTAAACTAGAGACAGTTCACCTTCCACAGTCTTTGAATTGAACATTGCATTTGAAACACTTGGTTTGTTTGTTTGCTTGTTTTTCCATTTTTTTAAAACTTCTGCTAAAGGAAAAAAAAGCAGATTTTGATAAACACTCATAATTTTATGAATTGTGCCAAAGTCACAATAATCAAAACCAAAATTTCATAGGTCCTTCTCTTTCTCAGTTTTTGCTTTTGTAATGTTAAGGTAGGAATGTATTCATTTTTTTACATACAGAGTCCCCTGCTAATCCTATTTATGATTTTATGAAAGTACTGTTGGGAGTGAGGGAAGAATTCAGTGCCCTAATTCATGCTAATGGAGAGAAAGGCAGCATTCTTAAGATGGATGTTGTGTATCAGTTCTTTTGGGTTTCAGAATTTCCCCAGGAAGGAGTCTGGTTTTCTTGCCTTAGCTATCTTCTCTAAAGAATTAGGCAATTAGGCAATTTAGGAAGATCTGTGTCCAATTTTCCCCTTTCCACCCAATCCCTATATACTCCTTTCAGAAATCCAAAAATGTCAAGGGAATCAAACCTTGTGTAACAATCATAGGAAGAGATTAGATTTTTCTTTTTCTGATAAATCTATATTCAGTGAAAGTGAAAGGGAATTTGCATGAGCTTTTCCTCTCTTAGTGAACAAATTAGGATGATATTCAATGTACTTTTTGAGGTCAAACAGTCAGATTTTCAACAAGTCTCAGTAGACTAGTCAGGAACTATCAAAAGCACAGAATTTAGAGTTGAAAGGGCCTCTAGAGACTATTTCCTCCCATCTATACTAATTTTTAATTGTATAAAAGAATCCCTTTACTTGAAGACTTCCAATCAGAAAGGACTTAATTACTTCTTTAAGGGACTCAGATTTTCAGATGTCTTAAATTTTAGAAACATATTCCTTATATAAATTCAAAATATTTATCTTTGTAATTTTTACCCACTTTTTCCAATTCTGACCTTTGGGGCTAAAGCCAAAAGGTCTAATTATTCATCACTTCACAGACTTTTTTAAAAAAAAGAACAATTACAATGTCCCCACCTCCCAACCTCAAGTCTTCCCCATTCTAAATATACAAACTCCCTTAGTCAATTTTCATGTGACTATATGATTTTTTTTTGGGGGGGGGAGAAGGGCAAATGTCCCCATTTTAATTTTTTTCTAATTGATATTCCATTTTATTTTTCAAATAACATTCTATGATAGTTTTTCAACATTCATTCACATGCATATTTATGTTACATAATTTCCTTCCAGCATCCCTTCCCACTCCCCTCCTCTCAGCAGCAATCTAGTGAACATTATATTTTGTATTTAGCATGTTTACATATTAGTTTTTTTCCTGTATGAAGAAATAGTACTAAGGAAAAAGGAAGAAAATCATGAGATAGGAAGGAAAAACATAAAAGAAAATTTTAAAAAGTGATCATAGTGTTCATTCAGGTTCTGTATTTTTTTTTAATTTTTGGCTTTGTTTTGCTTCTTTTCATTTGTCGGAATATGGATAATATTGTCCATAATAAGTCTCTCAGGGTTGTTTTAACTCTCTGAACTAATCAACTCTCAATGTTGTTTTTTAATTTGTACAATGTTCTCCTGGTTCTGTTCCCTTCACCCAGTATCAGCTCCTGTAATTTTTTCCATGCTTTTCTAATGTCTGATCATTCATGGTTTCTTATAACACAATAGCACTCCATACCTTTAACCTGTGTGTATCTCTCTGCTTCAAAGGAGTTTTTTGTATACAATATTTTGTAGATTCTGGTTTTTAATCCATTCTGCTTTTTGGGGGGAAAGTTGATACCATTCACATTTATTGCTAAGATTACTAAATATTTTTTCTTCCATGTTATCTTTTCCTGTTTGTATTTTTCTCTTTCCTTTCCTCTTATTCCTCCTCACCAATGTTTTGTCCCCTTTCCCCTTTAACTTTTCTTTTAAATTTAAATTTAAATTTTACTTTCATTTATACCAATCACCTTCCCTTTAATCAGTCTCTTCTTCACTTTTCTTTCTCTTCTTTCCCTTCGCCTCCTTCCTCACTTCCCTGTAGGGTAGAATAGATTTTTAAATTCAATTGAGAATGTATGTTATTCCCTCTCTGGACCAAAGCTATTGAGTAGGCTCTTACTCAGTGTTCACACCCTCCTTTCTTTCCCTCTACTGTAATAGGTATTTGTGACTCTTCACCTGATTTTATTTATCCATTAATGCCTAGCCTTCTCCTAGTATAGTCCTTTTTTATGTTTTTATTGTTGTAACCCTGTGTTGTACTTATATCCCCTTTGTCAAAATATACTTCTTTTATCTGACCTGATAGAAATCCTATCAAAGTTCAGTCAATCAAAAATTGATTGAGTGAATGATAATCTCAAAGTACTATCAAACAAAGATTAATTGATTGCTTGGTTGATTGTTAAACAGCATTACCTCATAGTCACTAAGTACCCACCCCTCTTCTGTCTCATTAGAAAATACACTTCTCAAGAGTATTGAATTCTATCATATTATTATCACTATATACTTTATCCCCTTGTCAAGTATCCTCCATGGACACAATCTTCAGGAGCCAAAGCATCATGTAAGGCCAAATCATTTCATGAACCATTTGTACCCCCTCCCCCCAAGCATACTTCCTCCAAAACTTCAAGCAAAGCATATCTCTTCATGATGTTTTCATGTCCATTCCCTGTAAATATTCTTTCCCTCCATGTCCATACTCCAATCATATTCCTACAGCCTTCCCCAACCCATTGTTCCCTTAGCATCCCAACCATGGTACTAAAATCATTGTTAATTAAAGTATGGATTAAGAAAAGATTACTTCCTAATCTTTTTATGTCTAGTCCTTCTAAGTATGATTCTATCCTCTGCCCCTATTGTACTATAAACCTCTAAAAATCTACTTAAGTAAAATCACTCCTGATTTAATTATATATAGAGTCTCTAAGTAATCTAAGACCCTGATGATCTCTCTTAAGAATTTTAGCATTGGTTGTAAGACATGGGAGATACTGGTGTAGGACCACCAAGCATAGGGTGCCCTTGTTGGATAATGTGCTGAGTTCTATGAGCAAGGAAAAATTAAAGTAGCTCAAAGGTAAATATCAGATATACAAGTTTAGCGTAAACACCTCAGGTGTTCACATGGACCATTTCTGTCTGATCTGTGGTAAAGCATTCTGAGCTAGTATTGGTCTGATCAGCCACAGTCGGGTGCACTGTAATTTGTCTTAAGTATAGTGATATAATTTTGGTCTTCTTCATTAAGGAAGAACAAGAACTTCTATCTATATCCTCTCAGTACAATCTTTTCAACCCTTTAATTAACTTAAAAGAAATACAATTCTCAAGATCTACAAGTGTTATTTTTTCTCATAGGGTTATGTACAATTTCATATTTTTGACTAATATTTGCTTTTCCCCCCCTTCTGTTTACCTTTTTAAGTATCTCTTGTTTCTTGTATTCTTTTTAATCAGGAAAATTTGGAAGTCCTCTATTTTATTGAGCCTCCATTTTTCCCCTGACAGAATATGCTGAATTTTACAGGGTAGAAAATCCTTACTTGCAATCCACTGTCCTTTGCCCTATGAAATAACATATTCCAGACCCTCTGATTCTTTAATGCTAAATCTAGTAAGTTCTGTGTAATTCTGATTGTGCTTCATTTGTATTTAAATTACTTATTTTTGGCTGCTTGTAGTATTTTCTCCTTTATTTTAGAATGCTGGAATTTAGCTATGATAGTCCTGGTTCTTTCTTTTTTTTCTAAATGGTAACTTTTTTTCAATTTTCTAAAAGGTACCTTTTTAAAAAAATTCAGTCTTTTGACATGATGTCTCATAGATTCATTACTTTCCATTTGTCCAACTAATTTTTAGGGGTTTATTTTCTTCAATTGGCTTTTGTGTTTTCTTTTCCAGTTGGTTAATTTTACTATTCCTTTTCCAGTTGGTCACTTTGTGTTTTAGATGAGTTGTATTCCTTTTCCAATCAATCAGTTTTATTTTTTGAAGAGTTATATTCCTTTTCCAGTTGGTTATTTTTACTTTTAGAGATGATTTCTTTGATCAATTATTCATAATTTTCCTGCATGAATCATTTCTTTTCTCCATTTTTCTTCTTTTCTTCTTTAGTTTTTAAATTTTTTTAAACTCTTCTATGAGGTTTTGGATTTGAGTCCAATTCATAGATTCCTTTGAGACTTCACATGTGCATTATTTGTCACTGTTTTCTTCTTATGAGCTGGCATTTTTTTTTATCATTTCTAACTTTATAGTAGCTTTCTATAGTTAGCATTCTTTTAGTTTTTTTGTTCATTTTGACTGTTTGAGCTCTACCTCTGGGGTATAAGGGAATATAATCCTGCACTTTGTATGCTGAGATCTGATCCTCCCTTATGGCTGGCTAAGATAGTACTTATGCAGACAAGGTGTTGCCTATGCAGAGGTTTGTTTTCTCCTTTATGTCTAATTCTGCCTATGCAGTAATTTGTTCCCAACCCAGTCCTGTCTTTTGTCTCAGTGTTCCAAGAGCTCTGACTTTGTCTGGAGTTGGGACTCTCCCTACTGGCTTGCTATCTAGCTGTGGGAACCTGTACTGTTATCAAGCTACTAGGACATGAATAATACTGTGTCTAAAAGCCTCCCACTGGCTTTCCTGCTCTCCTGTCTAGCTGGGCTTTACTTCCCTTTTATTCCAAAGAGATAGATCTTCAGGGAAATTAGGTGGCACAGTGGAAAGAGCACTGGTCCTGGATTCAGGAGGACCTGAGTTCATATCCAGCTTGAGACACAATAACTACCTAGCTGTGTGATCTTGGGCAAGTCACTTAACCCCATTGCTTTAAATAAATAATTTTTTTAAAAAAAGAGACAGTCTTTCTCTGAAGATACACTACAACGTCAACAAGTAAAAACTTGTTTCCATCTTTTTTTGATAGACTCTGTAGCTTTAATGTCTATGGAGAGGCTTCACTTAGCATTTGTGTAGGAAAATGCTATAAAACCATGCTAGCTTCATGCTTCCATCTTGGCTCCACCCTTATGACCATACTTAAGGCCTTTGGTTTCTTCCTTTTGATGCTCTTCGCTTTGTCAAAATTCATCCTATGATGAAATACAGTACTCTAGATAAGATTTCTTTTTTTCTAATGTTAATTCATTTTATTTTTTCCAATTACATGCAAAGATAATTTTCAACATTCATACTATTGTAAAGTTTTAAATTCCACATTTTCTACCACCCTCCTTCCATCCCCTTCCCTTTGATGGCTGGTAATTTAATAAAAATCATACATGTTCAATCTTAGACACACTTTTCTTGATTTTTTTTTCCTTCTATTAACTCTGGTGTCTATGATGAAGTCAAATGGAAAGCCTGATCTGGTCTAACATAACACAATTCTAAGAAAACTGACTCTTAAAGAAGCCTAATGACATTATATGGTCACACAGTTAATAAATGTCAAAGGCAGAATCTAAATCAGTTTTCTGAATATAGGTCTAATACTCTTAATATTGTAGTATACTACCTTTAAGAAGTTGAAAATCAAGAAAATCATTCTCATCAGAAAAAAAAGAAGTCTAATGTAGGTATTTATTCAGCTGCCTAGATAGTTGAGTTAATTTCCACTTTTTTCAGCAATCCAAACTTTTTCAATATAGCCTTGTGAATTATCTAGCATCCATAGTATTTATACTTAGCAATGTAAAATATTTGTTTTGGCTCAATTGACAACAGGGAAAAGAAATGATTTCAGAGAGCAAGGTGGGAATCTATCAGATATATAAATTATTCATAATAGATAGTTATTTCAAGAAAGGCAATTTTGCATAGAAGGCTTTACAAAAGGAATTAAGAAAGTTCAAGTTAAAAAGATATTATCAGTTTATTTATCCACAAGGAAAGATAATGAAAAAGATAGTGAAAATAACTATGCATTTGTTCAAAGACTTTCCAAACAATCTCTAATGAATCGAATCTGAAAGTGACTTACAGGGCAACAGAGATATGGATGTTGGGGCATAATTAGAATAAAATTTCTCAACAGACTTGATTACAAGAAGTGACATAAAAGTGTTAAGTAAATTTATTATCAGAAAAGGACTCAGATAGGTTAATGATACCTTCTTAGGTATACTGAGGCAGCTATTTGCTGCCCAGAAAACACCAGGAGATAGACCTGTTTTATTGCTGGGGAATGCATCCAAATTATAGGAAAGTACCTGCCAAGGCTCATCAAAATGGAGAACAACTACTCATTTGTAGTTTGCACAAATGTCATTTGCAAAAGTAACCAAAAAAAAGGATTATCAGTGGTTATAAAGATGTGGATAAGGAAAAAGAAGAACATAAACAGGTCATAAGCTGTGCTTTCCTCACTTTTTTTTAAAGGTTCAGGATCCAAATGAGAAAAACAATAGTCTAGGAATCAAATAAGTACTTAAGAACATGGTTTTTGAAACTGAGATTGGTTTTATATATATATATATATATATACATATATATATATATGTATATATATATATATACATATATATATGTATATATATATATATATATATATATATATATATATATATATATCACAGGATTTAATAAAGGATTGACCAGAAATGAAGAATCCATAATAAAGTTTTCCAAGAATGTCTGGTAGGTCTAAATTTGCTAAATTTAAATTTAAGAAACACAGGAAGGAGAATATTATTTGAATATAACACACCCAACTTATGTACACAAATAAGGAATAACAGCAGCTATGATATCCATAAATTCAGAGGAGACAATATATCCAAGAAAAGAGACAGTAGCTAAACCCATGACCAAGAGTTTATACAAATACCCAAAATTTAGTCAGCAAATGTAAGCAGAGATCCTCATGAAACATTTGACCTCATAGATATTTCAAAGGACTAAAGGGAATCTCATTATTGATCTATGGCTATAAGTGTGTGAATTTTATTCAAAAATGACAATCAGAGAAAAGAAGGTAAAATTAAATTGAATTTAAGAAGGCATGCTCTTGTGAAGAAATTCAAGAATCAAAGGGTGCCATATGTGTCAGGATAAATTACATGGCGAAGTTGGAAGGAGGGAGAAATACGTAATTTTACCATTGGTATATGCCTACAAACCAGATAGACAGAAAGTAAAACAAATAAATAGATAGATAGATAGATAGATAGATAGATAGATAGATAGATAGGTAGGTAGATAGATAAAGAGTTTGGGAAATATATTACAAAAGCATAGCACATAGGCATAATGAAGTAGTGATAGGGTTGTGGCTTAAAATATCCATACAAGAATTTCTCTCTATCATTCTTGATCTCTCTGCAAAATAAGAGCATCTAATAATTTTCTGTCTTGTTTTAATTATTTCATCTTTCAAAACAACAAGAAAAAATTCCATCCTGGATTTGATCTATTCTAAGATGAAAGAACTCATGAATGGAGTGAAAATTAAGGGAAACTTTTGGGAAAATGATCACACCATCTTTAATTTTATAAGAGAAGAAGAAATCTAGGCAAAGTCTTATATGAATGATAGATTTTGTGGGAAATATTTAAAAGGGTAATAAGATTGGTAGGATTCTTTGGATTAAAATGTCTCCGCTGAAGTCAGTCCAGTTGAGAAAGGGAAGAGGATAGAAACAGAAAAGCAAATAATGGCAATGCAAAGAGGAAACAATATATAAAGAATTCAGTGTAGACTGACAGAATGATCACATGCTAAGTTCATTGTTTAAAAAAAGTGTTCTTGTTTGAGATAAGAATTTTGAAGACTGAAGTGGAGAACGATTCCATGTGAGCATCAGTTAAACATGTGTCAGTTGGTCCTGAGAGATAGGTGAACCCTGTTCCAAAATATTGGGTAATGGCCTCAGTTGCCCTCAACTGATCTAAAGGGAGCTGGATTCTAACACAACTGATCCGGGAGAAACTGACAGGAGCCCTAGGAGAGTTCTCTTTTCTTTATGAAGTACAGAACCACCATGGAATGACTTCACCCTGAGAAAGTTCCAGAGGGATCAGTTGAGCAGATGATCAGATACCATCATAGTTTTGACCATCACAACTCAAAGATCTGAGAGGAAAGACCATACTAAGATTAGCCCAACCAGTGATAGATTAGGATATACCAGGTTGTTGAATGCTATTATTAGTGCTTGCCCAGCATTGTTGAAGCCATTTGAGGTCAAGAGATTCCTGCAGTAGGCAGACCATCTCCAATAGTCCTGTTTCCTAATTAATTCTGGTAAAAGCCAATGAGAAGAATGCCTTGCACAGCCTATCCCTCACTATAATAAACACAATTGTGCAACTCACTTCCAATAATGTGATTGGTTGGTATGGTCATGATATGAAGGACTAGTATTAGTTTAAAAAAAACACAACTATAAAAGATGGAAGTAAAGCCACATAATACAATACGAGCATAAAGGCACAGCAAAGTATCATTAAGTATTTTGACTTTTTTAATAAAGAGAAAAAGGAGAGGGAATTTTTGAGTCTGACATGCTTGAGTAGTCCCAAAGTATATAGTAAGAAATATAGATTAAAATTCAGAATAAAAGGTTTGTTGGAGAAATCTAATGACACCAGTAGGAAGTTAAAAAGAAGCAAATTTAAGGGAAAATTCTACACATTTAAAACTATCCAAAGGAGGAATGGTCTGACAAAAAAGGACAGAGGTCATTCTTCAAGAAAGCTGGATCTCTAATTTTCAGACATTAGAGTGATAGCTTCATGATGTTTGGAATGAATGAACACTTAAAAATTGAAAAAATATTCAATAATTTTCTTTATAAAAGTCACCGAGTAAAATGCTATATGACCAAAAAAAAAAAACTTTTTAAAATTTTTACTGGGAGAAAAAAAATAAGATCAAAGCAATAATAGAATCTTCTCTTGAGAGTAGATTGAATAATGATAAATAATAAAAAGGTGATAGCACTTCTCCTCTATTTTGTTTGTAAAAAATATTTTAATGATCTCTCCACTAGAAATGGCAGAATAAAAATTACTAACAGAGTTGCTGTTCAAGAAGGAAATATAGTGAATCTAACTGACCTCACCTGACCAGGTCACCTGACTTGGATGAACTCTGTCCTTAAGCCTTGAAGGAATGGATAGAAAAGACTTCTGAAGCACTTTCATTGATATTTAAAGAATCATGGAAAATGGGAGAGACAGAACAAAATTAGAAAAGGAAAATATCTTTATTCTCAATAAATATAAGAAAATAAAATTGGCAGTCTCCAGAATAGTAATCCTGATTTTTGATTCTTGGGAAAATTTTATAAGAGAATTTTGAATGTTTAGGGAGGAGTGCCAAAGTGGGCAGAATATGGGTACCTTTTTGCTGATCAGGACTCAAAAAGGGAAGATGCAAAAATGCTGATGCAAAGGAGATCTAATTCACAATTTTTCCAAATCTTGAACTTGGTTTCGAAATCTTGATGATGTACCAAGGAGTGATTTAGAGATTGAGCTCTATATAACAACCACATTTTTGTATTTGTATTTCTTTTGAAAGAAGTTATACAGAGCGTGGCTAGGTGGCGCAGCAGATAAAGCACCAGCCCTGGAGTCAGGAGTACCTGGGTTTAAATCTGGTCTCAGACACTTAATAATTGAGTGGCCTTGGGCAAGCCACTTAACCCCATTTGCCTTGCAAAAACCCTAAAAAAAAAAAGAAGTTATACAGAAATTGTTCTAGAATATTACTATTTTATCACAAGCCCATTTTGTAATCAACAATCAAAGAGCCTTTGCATTCCTAATTAAAATTCAGTGGAAAGTTTGTTTAATCACTCTCCCTATTCAAAATTCTTATTTTACTTTTCACATTTGTTCTGGCAATAATATGTTGAAGAGCTCATCAACTTTGGAAGGAAGGTACCATTTTTTTTCCTCAAACATAATCATTAAACAGATAAATAGATCCAGTCCTCTATAGTTATCAGTATTAATACTGCAGTCCTGTCATTTTGCAAGCCCTTTGGAAATGAAGATAAGGGTTCAAATTGGGCAAAGAAAATCTAACAGCATTATAGAGAAATTCTTTCAAAGTCTTTTTCCCTTGCTTCTACTTTACATCACTTTGTGGAGAATGATCCTTTTTTTAGTTCAATAACACTTTAATAGATTATATTTGATCTTTAAACACATTTACTAAGCCTTTTTGTCATCTTTTGCTCAATCCATAGCCATACTCTAAATAATTTTAATTATGTTAAAACACAGACTATCCTGACAAACACTCCATAGAACAGAGAAAGGTATTTGGAGATTTTTATCTTTCAGAGGTAAAAAAGTATTTATTTATTGTTTACAAATCTTTTCTGAAGATGATGGGAATGAAGCAATGTGACTGCTTATTCATGTTTTTTTTTTATTTTTAACTTTCATTTGAATATCTTATTAATAGATAGTGGATTTGGATTCAGAAGACTAGGTTCATATCCTTACCATGCCATTTATGTTACTTGTAAAAACTTGGTGGATAAGAAGATCATTTCATTATACTGAAGCCTCATCTTTAAATGCTAGTGTATATAGAATTTAGATTATTGTTCAATCAATTAAAAATCATTTATCAAGCACTGACAATATTTCAGTTACTGCACTTGGTGCTGGGGATACAAAGGTTAAAAAAATAGTGAGAATCTTTAACCTCAAATGATCTTATATTATATTATATTATATTGGAGGACATATTACTATGTAGTTAAGTGAGTATATAGAGAATAAATGCAAAATATACATAAGTGAATTTGGGGAAAGGTTGTTCAGGAAATGTTTCATGAAAAAAATAATGGTATTGATCTCTAAGAACTCTTTCAGTTCAAAATTCCATGGTATTATTACCCTAAAAGGAATAAAAAAGTAGCATTTATCTTGACATCTTGACAGATGGTTTCAATATATATATATATATATATATATATATGTATATATACATATATATATATATATATATTAAGAGCAGTATAAGGTAAATCTTTTGATGAGAATCAGAGTGAATGAGATGGTGTTTTAGCTATTTTAAAGAGAAGAGAGAAGTTTTGGAAAAGACACTATTTAGAGTATAATAAAGAGCAAAACAAGAATGAGTAAAAGCAACAGTAAGAGTCCCATTGAGATTAAATAAAGATAAATTTGTATCCAACTGACATGAATCTGTAACTTTTTTCTAGCAATGCTCTAGTAAGTCCCATATTAATAGAAATAGATAGTGATATTGGGTTGGAATTTGAAGGAAATTGTCAAATATCAAAGGACAAAAGGCAAGGAGATTCAAGTACAGAGTTTAAAGCCAGACTCAGACATATAAAATTTGCCAGCTCTGTGACCTTAGGCAAGTCACTTAACCCCATTGCTATAAATAAAATTGAAAAAAAAAAGATTTGAAGGGAAGAAAGTGACACCAGAAAAGGAAAAAGGGAGAAATGGAATGAGTGTTCATGAGCATGGGGGGGGGAAGTTTTAGGAAGGATGAAGTACAAGAAGAAGAGAGTGTTATAATCAGATGGTGGAATTTTAAATTGCAATTATTTTCAAAGACAAAGGGATTTTTATTTCTTTATTTTTCACCTCTATCAAATTTTATTTTATTTTTCTAATTTCATGTAATAGTAGCTTTTTAACATTCATCCAGTTTTTTTTTTCAATGTATGAAGAGAAAATTTTATTCAGTTCTTTTGAGAAGCAGGTGTCACTTCCACCATGCATATGGTAAAGGGAAGCAATATATATATGATTCCTAATGCAATTCTCCCTCCCCCACTGACCCATTCTTATTAGTTAATAATGTAGTCTTTATAATCTAAGCTTGCAAACTAATTTTTAAAGAAAAGCATATAATTCAAATGAAAAACATGTTTCTCCTCTTGCACTGAGGAATGTGTTTTTCAATGTATGGACATCTGGAAGGAGTAGATAAGGAGCAAGGTCAGTTTGTTCTTTACATTCTGGCCATTGTGACATCCACCTGCGTACCAAGAGTTGTTTGTCAGGAAGGAGATGTGGGAGAGACATAACACATAACCCATAGCTTATTTTAATTTGTAGTATTTTCCTGAAGAAATATCAAACTTTATTCAATCCCTCCTCTTTAACAATCATCCATTTGCAAATTCATGAGTTCTATATTTTTCTAACACTTTCCTTCCCCCCCCCCCCCCATGGTGGTGAACAGTCTGATAAAAGTTGTTCAGGTACATTTTTATTTAACATATTTACACATTAGTCATGTTGTGACAAAGAAATAAGAACTAAGGGGAGCATGAAAGGAAAAACATTGAAAGAAGTTCTTTTTTTTATAAAGTGAATATAAGGGGCAGCTAGGTGGTACAGTGAATAGAGCTGTGGCCCTGGAGTCAGGAGGACCTGAGTTTAAATCTGACTTCAGACACTTAATAATTACCTAGCTGTGTGACCTTGCACAAGTCACTTAAGCCCATTGTCTTGCAAAAAAAAATCATTCACTTATAAAGTGAACATAGTATGCTTTGCTCTGCATTCAGACTCCATAGTTCCCCCCCCCCCATGGTGATTGGCATTGTCTGAAGCAGGTCTCTCAGGGTTAGGGTTAGTCTCTGAACTGTTGAGAGGAGCTGCATCCATCTTGAATTACAAATTGAGGAGTGGAACACATGTATGAGGAAGAGATCAAGTTTATCCTAGTGTGAGCAAAAATAAAGTGAAGATATACACAATGGAAATTCAGGAACTAGGAAATAAGGATACTCGAGACATCAAAATAAAAATTGAAATTCACAAGTATAAGGGCAGACATTTTGGTGGGAAAATTTCCTTGAGAAAGGAGGGTGAATAACTTATGGAGAAGAATCCACCAAATTCTGCATACAGTGATATCTTTGAATGCTTTGAATTGCTTGGCACTTACTAAGTTATAATTTCCATTAAGTAAAAACTGAGTCTCTCACTTTTTATTTTCCCCAGACCATGGCATTGTGTACACAATAAAGCTTAGTCAATATTTATTGAAATGATTGATTTTCAATGGATAGTAGAGTTCATTGAGCACTATAGATTCTTTAGAAAAAGAAGCTGAAAAATATGATCTTAGATATCTAGCTCTATAATAGACTTCAAAGATATGTTTCTTGTCCCAAATTTTCAAAATAGGGTGGATGTGAGAGAAAGGAGAGAAGTGATGTTGTGGATGAGAACTGGAGTTGTCCAATATAGATTGAGAGTTAGTGAAAAAGGAATGATCTCAGGCTCTATTATAGAAGGCTTACAAAGTTTCCCTAGAAAAAATAGCAAGCACTTTGAGGACAGGCTAGGCAAGATGAGAGGAAAGAGAGAGAGAGTGTGTGTCATAAGGGACTGGCTTAGTCCAGACACGCAGCAAAGGGGGCCCATGGTGCTCTAGTAGGGCCCAGACTGGGATTTTAAGAAAGAAAGAGAGAGATAGATGAAGTCATCCCCACAAGGCTAGGTAGAGTCCAGAAGAGAGAGTGTGAGAGAGAGAGAGAGAGAGCCCCAGGAGGGGCTGGCCCTTCTCTTAAATGCACTTTTGTAGTGAGTTGGACAAAGGGTGGCACTTGGGGAGTGGTCTAAAATCTGGCTCAGGTATTCTCCAATGGGCAAGCTTATATACAGGTCCTTCCTGTCCCGAGGTATGAGACTTCTAAGTTCAACATGTCATTTCTTATTACACCATTCTAAACTTGACTCATCGATGGACAAGGTCAGGTATCTGGAAATCAGGAGCTGGGGAAGGGGGAAGCTAGAGGAAAAGTGAACAATCCAAAGCCACTCCCATGCTGTAATGAAGTCACTCTGAACAGAAGAATTCCCCAGATGGTCACAATATCTTCCCAGCATCAATGGAAAAACAACAATGAAAAACTTGGTCAGGGTCTTAAGAGTTTAAATCTGTCTAATATAGTGATAAATGTCTGAGTCAAAGTCCAAGACTCACAAGTTAATCTGTCTGATCTTGGAAAATTACATCCTCTTTGTACCTAAATTTTTAAATAAGACAAATGAAAGAAATAATACTAGCACTATATATTCACCAGAGTTGTTAAGGGAAAAACAAATAAAATTTCATAAAGTCTTAAGTTGCTGATTAATATGAGTGATGATAATGATAATTTTAATTGATGGAGAATTGCAGTTTCTCATGCATTTTTTTGGTTTTGAAAGTTATGGGGTGCCCCTTAAGTAATCATATGGGAACAGTCTTGCTTCTCCCTTCACTGAACTCTCAAAATGCATAGTGTTTGTTTTGTCACACTCTCATTTTCCTTTGGGTATTGCAGTTATTTGTATGTTTGTTTTTACAGACTTAAGCTCATTAAGAGCAAAGCCTTCTTTTATAATCATTCTTGTACTACCCCCCAATGTCTTTAGTGCTATTCCTTGTACTTAGTGGATTCTCAATAGACAATAGCCAGCATTGAATGGACAATTAAAAACTATAGTTACTCTTGTGACCTATTGCAGGGTAGAGGTTTGGGGAGGACTTTTCCCTAATTCTAATCAATAAATTGACCTTGATTTAAACTTGGCAACAAAACAATGTAATGAGAGATCACAAGAAGCAAACATAAAATTTAACTAAATAAATTGACAGAACACTAAACTACTTAAAACTACTGTTGGGATAAATCAATTAGGAGGTGGGTGGGTTATAGAGGTGAAGCCTTCTTCAAAAAAAGAAGGAAAGATAGAATCCCTAGGTGACATAATGCTAGTGTCTTCTCTTTGAGATTACCTCCAATTTATGCTTTTTATAATACTATGTACATAGTTTTGATAGGTTATTTTCCCATTTTCCCCTTTGAATTGTGAGCTCCTTGAAGTCAGGGACTGAATTTGCTATTCTTTGTATCCTCTATGCATAGGGAAGGAGATAGCATTTAATAGAGACTTGCTGAACTTATAACAGGAGGAATTGTGGGGGAAGGTCTAGTGCCATAAAGAACATTTTTATCATTCCTACAATCTGGAGAAGAAAAGATTGTCCAAGATACAGGAAGGGGAGCAAAGCAGTAGAGGATAAACTATTGGGATGCTTTACCAACTTGCAGTGTAGTTTGGTTGATAAACAATGGTATACTACAAAATGTAATTTCAAAATTGCCAGGAAGAACCTAACACCCTTACCTTCAATTATCTATGGAAGTTGACAGTTTAAGCTTAATAAATCTCACCTAGAGGATTTTGAGGTGAAATATTAGTCCTTTTAGGGAAGTAACCCAACACCACCTGACCCAATTACATCCTCTTGGATATCAAAAAATAAATAAATTTCTATCCATCCCTTTCTAGTTATATTTTTCAAAATTAGCACCTTATTCTTTCCACTTTGGGAATACAAATATTTTAAGACCATTACATTACTGCTTAAGTCAGGTTATGAAACTACAGGAGATTATTCTAGATGTTGAAAGGAAAAGACAAAGGAAAAATACTATATAGGAAATTTCTAATTCAGAGAGTGAAGAAGTGGGATTTTTTTTTTAAAGTGGTTTTCTGGTTAAACAAAACTATAAAGTTTTTACTTTGATTTCTACTTTGAGGCAAGAGAATCACCTCTAAAACCCTCAGGAGTCTCCAAAGGCTCCTTGAAAGGTATAATACATCATAAAAGGTTCATTGTCACTCTGCAACAAGGAGACATTATCCACAGAACCTTTGATAGACTGCGTCATGTCATACTTCAGCTGAGGACATCCATAAGCATATTGGTGACACATTTACTATTAAGGTACCTTTCTGAGTCTTTGTGATCTATCATGCTAATCCATAAAATAGACATTGATGTGTACTGGGCACTTTATTTTGGCAGATGAAATTCTATGATACATAAGTATGTAAGTTTTGGGATATTGCACTGATGCACTCAATTTTCTCATCCATCCCTCCCTCCATCCATCCATCCATCCATCCATCCATCCATCTATCCATCCATCCATCCATCAATCCATCCATCCATCCAACCATTCTTTAAGCATCAGATCAAGTTCTATTGCCCCAATGGAATTTCTGTGATGCAATTTAAAGAAAAAGAGTACTAGATTTGAATTTAAAAAACTGGATTTCAATCTTACCTTTCCCACTTATTAACTAGTCTGCTGTTTTCTTTTGGACTGGATCTGTGATTTTACTACCTTTCTGACCCAGGACCAAGCACATCTTTATTGTTCAAATTATTCATCTGCAAAATACTGTAGTTAAAGTAGACGATCTCTAAGTTGCAAATTTGTGATTCTTGCCAGAACACTTCAGGTCAGTATAATCTAATTTTTCCCTGTATGCTGCCTAAAGTATTTATTGTCTATATCTTTTTCTTGACAATTAGCATGAACCATCTTTAAATGTTAATTATCTCTTAATGGTAATTCTTCTATTTTGAGCTAGACTTTTAGGCAGTGGAGGAGAGAAAAACTTTAATCATTGAATCTCCAAGTACCCTTAAGATAGTAGAGCATCAATAAATATGTATTGCTCAAATGACAATGTTTCTTGGTGACTTGATGAGAGAGCAAGTGAATTAAGTGCTTTGAGATTTGTCAGATCTCTCACTTGGGTGTTCCTTACCTTCATGATCTGTCCCCTTTCTCTGAGTAAAACTGTTCAGAGATCCTTCCTTCACAATGGGTTGTAATATACTGACCTTAGCTCAACATGTGATTCTTCTCTAAGAGGTCTGGAACTAAACAAAACCCAAAGCTTTCAGTTCAGTTTATTAGTCTAAATTGTAGACTTTCAACAGTAATTGAAAGTGAGGAAAGAGTTGGGAATGGGGGTGTTAAGTTCTTCCTGGCAAAAGTTACACCTTGTAGTACACTGGTTATCAGTTCAAACCCCACAATAGGTTAGTAAAACATCTCAATAGGTTACCTGATACTGCTTTACTTTCTGAAACATCAGTGTGACTGACTAGTCTAGAAAAATCCAGGAAATGGAGACTGGGAGGTAAAGAAAAAAAGGAGGAAATTAAATTTATAGTCTTTTAAAATAAGTACATTTGATAGTAGCAGTCTTATGAGCTGGCAACAATTTGCCATGGTTTTATAGAATTTGCAGATGAATGGTTGGAGGTGGGGAGAATGAGCAGTTATTTCCTCCTCATGCTTTATCCAATGGGTAACGCAAACTCTGTACTATGGTCCCAGTTTGAAGTTAGAAAGTTTTTTTTTTAGGGTTTTTTTTGCAAGGCAACCGGGGTTAAGTGTCTTGCCCAAGGCCACACAGCTAGGTAATTATTAAGCCTCTGAGACTGGATTTGAACGCAGGTACTCCTGACTCCAGGGCCGGTGCTTTATCCACTACGCCACCTAGCCACCCCTTAGAATGTTTTAAGAACCATTATATAAAAAGATCTAAGGGGAATACTTGATTTGACATGCTTATTCTCGTTAACTTGAAAACAAATAATGTAAAATCTGCAAAAGCTATTATCCAAACAGTTACCAATTTTTATTGGTTGTACTTCATTAAATCTCTCATATATGTGTTTTTCTAATTGACAAGCTCCCACCTTAATTCAGGCTTCAATAGCCTCTCAACTGGATATTTCTTGCTCTAGCCTCTCCTCTCTATATCTTCAGATACCTTGCCAAATTAGAATGTCTAAAGTTTAATATCCCTAAAGAAGAGAAGAATAGAAATGACTTAGGGCAAAATCTATTTTCTTCCTTCATCCTTTGTTTTCTTCCAACCTTCCTCTTCTTCCTACCCTCTTTCCTTCCTTCCTCCTTCTTTTACTTCACTTTCAATTCATTAACTTAAAACTTAACTTATAACTCCTGATCTTCTATTTAATCTGTTCTGCTTCCTTGATGGCTTGAATATGACCCTCTAAGCTTGAAACTGAAAGTGTCAATAGAAGGAATAGCTTCTCACTACTGCTGTGAAACATTTGGTATTATTTCTTTTGCTCTCCTATCTTCTAAGCTATCTCAATGTTTGGGGTAGCCCAATCAACTCTTTGAGAGGGCATATAAAATTTAAACAAAAGATATTGACCTACCTTGAAACTATCATTTCATATCATTAAAACCAGAAAGCTACTGACTGGATCCCTGACATTCTCAAAACCCTTTGCTTTAGATTAAAAATGAAATTGCTAAGGATATATTTAGATGAAAAACAGAAAATTTATTTTCATTGTGAATATCTCAATTCTTTCAGCACAAGATATTGAATGGTTCCTAGGGCTTTGTTTTTGGTTGTCCAAACAAAAACTAGTATAATTTCTTGGCATGATGATAACACTCCAAATAAGACATAATTAAGTATGGTATTGGTTCTCCATTTCTAGGAATTCTCTCCTTAGTTAATGGTATTGTCTTCCTTAAACTAATAAACTCTTTACCTTCATCTTGACCTCATCATGCAAATGTCATACTTGACTTTTTCTCCAGATAGTCAAGGTTAATATGTCTGCTATTATCCCATCACTATTTTAGAAACATACCCATTCATCTACAAATTTATAATTATGAAGCTCTTAGTATAATTTCCCAGAGATGAAAATTTCATCCCTACTTTTAACAGTATAATATAAAATGTTCCAAATGCTAAGGGAGTATAGGCATCTCTCGAAACAGCAAAATATCTCACAACCCCCAAAGTTCTATCAAGCAAATTATTAAACTTTGACAATCATAAATTATGAGGATGAAGTTCAAGTAATCTTTCATGTGAAATGAAATTAAAACAGTTGTTTGAAATCCCAAACTATATGGTTAGAAATTGATTTTCTTTTGGCTACATAGGCTAAATGGAATGTTGAATTGAAACATTTATCCTGACAATTGAGGCAGAGGATTTAATTTGGTTAGATTTATCTAGCTTGGTTGCCATCAGAGTCCTATTCCAAACACAGTTGATTAAGTCTGATTGTTCCTGGAGTTGCATGCTATTGTTCAATCATTTTCTCAGTCTCATTGAACTCATTGAACACAAAATCTCTTACTTTTGTTGATGTGAGAGAAATTGGTGTCATCAGTTAAAAAAGGAAAAAGGAAAAGCTCAAGATTTTATTTCACAAACCTGCAAAGTTAACAGATCAAAACTTGTTTTTTCTGGAAAGATAGCAAAGGGTTAGAAGAAAGGATGAATAAGAAAGGTCGAAGGGAGAATGCCCGAGAAAGAAAGAGAGAGAGAGAGAAGAAAACACCCATAAAAGCTGACTGGGTTAGACTTTAGTGAGTTTGGCCACAAGGAGCCATAGTTCTCTAACGGCACAGACTTGGAGCGTGTGGTTCTGGCTTAGAGAGGGAAAGTGGCCATTCTGCAAAGAAGAAGAAAGGGGAGGGGGAAGGAAGCTCACTTCTGGGAAACCTTACTTAAATGCATTTTCATAGTGGCTTGGACAAGGGTGAGGCTTAGGGAGTGATTTAGTACTTGGATCCAGGTATTCTCCAATACTATGGCACTGGGGTGACCTTCCAAGGAGTATCTAACACAGCACTCACTGCACATGGGTGGCATTCTATGCATTAGTCTTTCCTGTCCCAAAGGGTGTGACTTTCAGGTCCAACATAAGTCATTTCCTGTGCCCTATTTCACTATCTGTTTCTTTCCTCTTATACAGACACAAACTTCATTCAAATTTTATTATATTTTGTCTGAACTATTGCATCAGATTTCCCATTAATCTCTTTGCATTCAACATATTCCAGGAGCTAAAGAAAGTGAGTAGGGTTTCAGAAATAGAGATCTACCAAAAAAAAAGAGAATGAAAGAAAGAAAGAAAGAAAGAAAGAAAGAAAGAAAGAAAGAAAGAAAGAAAGAAAAGAAAAGAAAAGAAAGAAGATAAAAGGAAGAAATAAAATTTTCTCTACTCCAATATCACCCTTGTAAAAAAGGTGAGAGTAACCTATTTTTTTTCACCATACATATCCTTTGGGAATCTCTTTAAAAAACAAAACAAAACAAAAGAATATTATTACTTCTTCTGCCCTCTGTACCCAACGTTCTTGATTATCATAATATACATATATATATATATATATATATATTTATAATCATGGAAGCAGAGGACAGCAACAGAATGACAAGGAGGTTTATCACATATTTTGTGATATCTCTCTTCCTCAGGTTTCACAGATTGTAATACTTTTCAGAGCTGAAAGGACTGCTTAACTTTTAAGGTGAGCCGAATGTGGCTCAGGGCAGTAAAGTTGAATTACTCAAAGCCACACAGCTATTTTGTGGGAGAACCAGAACTTAAATCCAGGTCTTATGACTCAGTCCAGTTTTATTTTCACATTACCACTATGTTGTGACTTGGCACTAACAAATAGTAAAAAAGTATTTATGAAGAAGCCGCATAGTAAATAGCAATGCTATGAGCACAATAACTTTTCCTCCCTTTATATTCATAATATGACTGTGGCAAATAAAAGAAATTGAATGTTGCAGACTAGATGAATGATAGGTAGTGAATCTCATACTAATCAATCAATCATCAAACATTTATTATGTGCCTATTTCAAAACACTATGTTAAACCTATGGGATACAAAAAAAAGGCAAATATGGCATTGTTTTCTCAAAAATCATACTCTCAATGAGTCCACAGTCTAAGAGGGTAGAAAACATCCAAATGTCTAGGTATAAATAATTTTTTCCAAGCTTAATAATAAATACAATTTGTGGCTCAGTCATTTTCTCTTTTAAAAAAAAAATCATTTACTAAGACGATTGGGTTAAGTGACTTGCCCAGGGTCACAAAGCTAGGTATTAAGTCTGAGTCCAGATTTGAACCCAAATCTTCTTGACTTCACTGTTCCACCTTCCAATTATTGGAAATAATACACAGAGGAAAAGTGTTCATGTTTAGCTAAATCAAGAGGCTTTTTGTAAAAGGTGGGATTTTATCTGGAACTTTAAGGAATCCAGTTAACTGAGGAGGCAAAAATGAAGAGAGAGAACTTTTCGGCTATGGTGAACAATCAGAGAAAATAACCTTTCAGCATATGAATTATCTCGTTTAGGGAAAAGAAAAGCAAGCAAAATCTCTTTATTATACAGTGTATAGGAGGTTGCAAGATTAAAACAACACGACAGCATCAACAAATAAACAAAAACTGAGATGCAAGGGTCAAAAATTCATAAGATATTTTCTAACTTTTTTCTACCTATTTAAGAGGAAACTATGAAAAATATAAAAGAATCACTCTCTGGGGGGCAGCTAGGTGGCGTAGTGGATAAAGCACCAGCCCTGGAGTCAGGAGTACCTGGGTTCAAATCTGGTCTCAGACACTTAATAATTACCTAGCTGTGTGGCCTTGGGCAAGCCACTTTACCCCCATTTGCCTTACCAAAAAAAACAAAAAACCTAAGAATCACTCTCATGAAAAAGTAGAGATTAAAAGATGAGCTAGATGACCATAGAAAGAAAAAACTGTTCTTTAAGAGTAATTACATAGAAAATAATTTAGGTAATCAAACTATTATAAAAAATTTGTCAAACTTGTATGTGTGTATCTGTGTGTGTGCATATGTATACATGTGTGTGTGTGTGTGTGTGTGTGTGTGTGTGGTGTTTGTGTGTGTGTTTATCTATATTTGACTTGGATTCAGGAAGACTTTGTTTGAAATAATACCTTTAACACTTTTTGTGTCATCAAGTTAACATATTCGGGGCTGGAGTAGATGCTCATTTTTCCTTTAAGCTCAAATTTCTGATTCTTATGCAGCTAGATTATGTGATTCATACCAATTACAGAGAACCCCCTCTCCCTCCCCAGGGATCAGGTTTGATAGGAGAAAAATTCACTATGCTGATGAAGTAATATGAGAAAGTCCTGGATTTTAATTTACAGGTTGCACAAAGATTTACAATTTACTACAAAGTGTTCACCAATTACTAGAGGTTCACAAAGACTGATAGCAAAGATATTTAAGAAAGGGAAAAGAGGACAATAAAAGGGAATAGCTACAGATGTGAGTATGCTTAAATCCTTGTGGATCCAGAATGGAAGGGTATGGGAGTCAAATTTTTGAAGAATCTTGCCGGGACAGCTAGGTTGTGTAGTTAAATAGAGCACCGGCCCTGGAGTCAGGAGGACCTGAGTTAGACTTATTAATTACCTAACTGTATGACTTTGGGCAAGTCACTTAACCCCATTCCCTTGCAAAAAAACCTATAAAAAAGATTCTTGCCTACTGAAAGTTATATATAATCATATGATAAAAGTTTCCTAATCATTATTAATTAGAGAAATGCAAATTAAAAGACAATGAGGTATCACCTCACACCTATCAGATTGGCCAAGATGAGAAAAAGGGAAAATGATCAATGTTGGAGAAATTGTAGGAGGATTGAGACATTTGATGTATTGCTGGTGGAATTATGACTGCATCCAACCTTTTTGGAGAGCAATATGAAATTTGCCCAAAGAGCAATAAAACTGTTCATACCCTCTGACCCAGCAATTCCAATTCTAGGTCTATATCCTGAAGAAATTATAAAAATTATAAAAAGTCCCACATGTTCCAAAATATTCATAGCAGCTCTTTTTGTATTGGCAAAGAACTGGAAATAGAGGGGACACCCATCAATTAGAGAATAGCCAAACAAGTTATGGTACATGAATACTATGGAATATTATTGTTCCATAAGAAACCATTAATGATCAAATTTTAGAGAAGCATAAGAGAATTACAGGATCTGATGTTGAGCGATGGGAGCAGAACGAAGAGAAAAATGTACACATTAACAACAACACTGTGAGATGAATGACCTTGATGGAAACGGTTCCTCTCAGCAGTTCAGAGATCTAGGACAACTCTATTAGACCAGCTATGAACATTACTATCCCCATCCAGAGGAAGAAAACCAAAACAAAACAAAACAAGAAAAGGAAAACCAACCCTTCAGAATATGATGAACACGAGTCAAGCATTCACTCTGGAAGGCTGAGAGTCAGGAAGGTGAAAGAGGAGTAGGGGAATGTGCTAAAGTTGCTTTCACTTATGAAGAATTTACAATTGAGGAAGGGATTATAATGAACAATAGAAAGCAGAGTTTTCATTGAACAATGGAAAGGGGGTAAGAAACCCTCATACAATATCAGACAAGCACAAGTCATATTTTCTTAATAGTAAAAAAGCAGACAAATATTTCTTCACTAACAGTACTATATAGGAACAGAAGGGCCTTAAGCATCTGAATGGAGAACTAGAATAATGGGAAAAATAGAAAAGGAAGTCTAGAGGTTTCATTAATGTTGAACAAAATTTCAATTTTGCCCAAAATTTAGCCCCCAACTAGAAGAATTCTCTCTTCTTGGGGGATAAATACAACTTTTATATTTAGAGAATCGGTTCTATTTTTGTTTTAAATCTTGCCATTTATCATGTTTTCGGTCATTACATGTGTTCTTTTCCTGAATATATTTCATATAGCTCTTGTCATACTTCTCTATATTCTTCATATTTTTCTTACAACACAGTACTATAACATTATATTCATCTGCCTCAATTTGTTCAATCATCTCCTAATTGTTGGAAATCTAGTTTGTTTCTGTGTATTAGTCATTTTTATTTTTTAATTTGATGCTATAAATATTGTGTTATATTCTGAGTCAACAGTGAGAGTATGGAGAAGTAGGTAGGTAAGTAACAAGCATTAATTAATTAATTGTTATGTGTCAGATGCTGTGTAAACACTGGACAACAATGCAAAGTAAAAGGGCATTTTATTATCATTCTCTTAGCTAAATTGTAAATTACTCTCCATAATACACCAATCTGAAGCTCTACCAGCAGTATATTAGTTTATTTCTATGTGATCTAATTAATAAATGCCCTCTTAAAGAAGCCCTAATAGTTTTGTAGACATTATAATGTTTTATGCTTTTTAACCAGTAGTATGAAGAGTTCACCTACTATTTGAACTTATCCTTCAATTGAATTCAATTCAAAAGATAATTATTATGAATTTACTACAAGCAGGAACCATGTAAGGTTTAAATGACCCCAAAACAAGCTAAATAGAGTACAGAAACATAGATGCGGTCTATCTCTCTATATTTTTGTATATACATGTATATATCCACAGGTATATATAATATGTGTGCATGTGTATGTGTATGTATCAGTACTGGGAAAGGAGGGAATGGCATCTGGAGGAATCAAGATAGAAATTTATAGAAAGTACCAGTTTATCTGATCCTTAAAAAGGATGAAAGGGATCCTGGGAGGAAGCTGTGAAGAGGGCAAGTATTCAAAGTGTAATAAAAAAAGGAAAAGTTTTGGCTTTAAGAAAGAGTAAAAGAGGGGGCAGTTAGGTGGTGCAGTAGATAGAGCACTGGCCCTGGAGTCAGGAGGACCTGAGTTCAAATGCAGGCTCAGTCACATAATAATTACCTACCTGTGTGACCTTGGAAAAGTGACATAACCCCACTGCCTTGCAAAAACTTAAAAATAAAGTAAGACAGAATTAGATTTAGAAGCATGTTTATTGATATTTCTCTAAGCTGAGAATTATTTGGGCCTGTGGAAAGGGAGAAGATCAGCTGGAGAGAGAAACTCCCATGATAGAGGCCTATTATTGTCCTTACATAATCTTCACAATGAGCAGGAATAATCTGAAGAGTCACCTCTGGCTTGTCCATCCCCTGTCAATGTGGGATAGGGTAGGAACAAGGTGGGTAGAGGTGGAAGGAACTCAAAAAGATGCAGAAGGAACATTCCAGTAAAAAGACCTTCAAATCAATTTTTCTGAAAGATTTTATTCATTTTGAATTTTACAATTTTCCCCCCACTCCCCACAGAAGGTAGTCTGTTAGTCTTTACATTGTTCCCATGGTATACATTGATCTCAGTTGAATGTGATGAGAGAGAAATCATATCCTTAAGGAAGAAACATAAAGTATGAAATATAGCAGAATTATATAATAAGATAACATTTCTTTTTTAATTAAAGGTAACAGTCATTGGTCTTCAAACTCCACTGTTCTTTCTCAGGATACAGATGGCATTCTCCATCACAGATACCCACAAATTGTACCTGATTGTTGCCCTGTTGGTATGAGCAAATCCATTAATGTTGATCATCACCCCCATGTTGCTGTTAGGGCATACAATGTTTTTCTGGGTCTGCTCATTTCATTCAGCACCAGTTCATGCAAATCCTTCCAGGCTTCCCTGAATTCCCATCCCTTCTGGTTTCTAATAGAGCAATAGAGTTCCATCACATACATATACCACAATTTATTAAGCCATTCCCCAATTGATGGATATTCCCTCAATTTCCAATTCTTTGCTACTACAAACACAGTTGCTATGAATATTTTTGTACAACTGATATGTTTACTCTTTTTTATTATCTCTTCAGGCTATAGCCCCAGTAGTGGTATTGGTGGATCAAAGGGTATGCACAATTTTGTTACCTTTTGAACATAATTCCAAATTGTTCTCCAGAAAGGTTGTTTGAGTTCACAGCTCCACCAAAAATGTATTAGTGTCCTAGATTTCCCAAATCCCTTCCAACATTGATCATTGTCCTTTCTGGTCATATTGGCTAATCTGATAGGTGGGACTCCTGATGGGGTTAAGAAGACAAATCTTTAATCAGTTTACAATTAAGGGAGAAGTATCATATTAAATTGTATCATATTACAAGATATTCTCTGAGCATTTGTCAATATTCAGTTTAATTCTGTATTTATATAAGACCATTCTAACAACTGAAAATTTCAGTTAAAAATGTAAAATACATAGGAGTACCTGTTGTTTTACTGAACTAATCAAAATAGGGAGCTTAATCTCCTTTCTGATGGTCATATTGGCTGCTCCAAGTTCCACCTCCAAATCTCAAGATGCTATTAATCCATAATAAAATAAATATGAAATTCATTTAACCAACAAAATTTTTGAATGACTGTTAGAAGTTTGAAAGACAAGGGGTTCTCTCAGGTCTAGAATGCATTCTAGAATGTTCTACTTAAATCAAAATTAATTTGCCTTTCCTTACTTGTTTGCATACCCTACCTCTCCTGCCAATAGAATATAAATGTCAGGGATGTCATTTGTTTTTTTCCTCTGTTGTACCATTCATATATATATATATATATATATATATATATATATATATATATATATGTATATATATACATATATATATATATTAATTCAATTGGTTTGAAGGAAAGCTATAAACTTAAAAGAAACTAATTTAATCATGATTAAACTAGAAAATTATTTTATTCATGAGTTTGAGTATTCACATATTCAAAATTATTAAACTATAACCCCTGCAGAATCACAGAATACAACCCAGTGTTCAAACCCTGCAATCTGTATCTCTTTTTATTTCTAAACCTCCTTTATCTCTGAAAATCATGATATTTTTTAGCTCAGTTACTTATTTTCCAAACTGTAAACACCATTTTAATATTAAAAAAAATTAGTGACAGGGGAAGAGAGAGACAGTAACTCCCCCCCCCCCCCAATATCTTGACACTTGGGAGGTTCAGTTCCTGACAACAGAGAAAGCTTTGTGATTAGTGAAGTGTATGCAATTATCAAGCCAATTGTTAAATCACAACACATCCAAATAATCCTAGCTTGGAGTTTTTAATGGGCAATACATTCCCAAAGAAGGCAACTGCTTTGCTAACAGTATTGAGCCAAATCATCAAAATTCAGAGACAGGTCCATAAGATGTAAAATTTCATCAGCAAAGTGCATGCTCGGCAGCAATATCTGAATTAATGGGCAACCCATCAATATAATAACATATGCCTTCCTCATTCTGTGAAACACATGTGATTATTAGTAAAGTATTTGGCCTGAGTAGGGCAAGATATAAAATGAATTAAAGTAATGACTCATCCTGAATTCATAATGCATTCCTTTAGACCATATCAATATACCATAAGCAAAACAAACTGACACAAGTCCAGTACCTGTTATGAGTGAGTGCTATTGTCCTTCAGGCCTACCAGGCTCACAGAGCAGTTCACCCTTCTGATATCCACCTTCAGGAATGTATCTGACTGAAACAAAGAAAGATCAGATCTGCTGGGATTTGGATCCTACTGAGTTCATTCTCATATTCAAATTTTATAGATTTAAGAAATGTAAAATTCAAAAGATTAAATGACTTTGACAAAATCACATTACATTTCATGGTATTCTGGATGTAAAGATGGGGTATCTTACTTCCAAGGTTGAATCTCTATCTCCTGTGGGTTAATACATCCATTAATCAACTTTCAGAGAATCTCAAATAAATGAACACTCAACAATTTTAAGCTCTAGGTAAAAACTGACATCTATAGCCTGCATCACTAAAGCATTTATTTTTCCCTTCAAGTTCCAAAAATGATACTGTTCTATTTTTTTCCCTAGTTAATTGCTCTGAAGCATGACCATGAAAATACAGAAGGTTAAAAAAAAATCCTCCAGACAGAATGGAATAAATAAATCCACTCAACCTTCATTAAACAAGCCAAGGGAAAGAGAGCTGAGATATTAGCTAGGGAATTAGATCAAGGGAGTCAGACTAACTGCCTCAGTCACATCGAATTTGCTTTACCTTTTTTCCTCCAAGTTAGATCTGGGGAGAAGGTAGATGTGGAGGGGACTCAGATTACTTAATAACTTTAATGATGAGTGTTGCCCTAAGTGTGTTCCATATATCCATAAGGTTAGGATGGTCAGCCTGACTAAAGAGTACACAAGTTGAGTTATATCAAATTAGAAAGTTTAATCTTGTTCTCATGAATTGAGATTTTCTCAGAAGTCTGTTCACTATTTTCTATAAATGCAGGTTAAATCTTTATTCCAGATTGACTTATAAATGCACTGGTCATTTTGGAAATGGGTAAGTACAATAAATTTCCATAATTATGAAGGCATCAAAATCACTTTCACCCTTAGGCACTGTGGTTAAAAGAAAAAGGATACCAACCTTGGAGAAAGAAGATGTACATTCAGATTCTGCTTCTGCAACTTTTGTCTTGTGACTTTAGACAGGTGACAACCTCTGCAATTCACATTTTTTTCATCTCCCAAATGAAGTAATTCTCAATAGCCTTTGAGGTTTCTTCCAGCTTTAAATTTATTACCATATTATGATGGTTACCGTGATATATTATAATAAATATGAACACATACACATACTCAGTAACTGAATGATTTATACTGTTAAAGAAACAAAAATATGGTACTATATAAATTAAATCAGTAAAGAAATGGGAGTTGTAACTAAATGGAAGTATGACCCACAGGTTCTACTTAAAGGGATACCAAATTTACCCATGAATAATCTGAAATTTGAAAAAAAAGTATTACATAAAGTTATTGAACCCAAGTTTATTCATTATAAATTATTTTATAAATATAAATTCATTACAAAATTCATAAAATTCCTTATTATTTTCAAAACTCCCATCCATTAACTTCTCCTCATCTATGTTTGATGATAAATTACTGTTTTAGAAGAGGCTCTGACTGCTCTCCTGCCTGTGCCCTGGTCTGCAGTTCACCACAAACACTCCCTGGGCAAGACTGGCATGGATGCATGCTTAGTCCATTCTGTTTCATGAATCCGAAGCACCATTGTGTACTCCTTTTAAATCAGTCACTTCTTTTTTTTTTTTAATCAGTAATTCTTCTTGCCTCCTACTGAACCATCACTGTGGACACAGGAATTCCAATTATCCTTTGCTTTTCAATCCATCTCATCAATTCCCACTCCAACTCCAAGCCATTTACCTGCCTTGCCTCTCATGGCCTTGTGCCGTGGCATTTTCAGTATGGCTTCTTCTTCCCATGGCCAGTCTTAGATTGTTTTCTCAATTGGAAGAGGAACAAACACGTTCAGAAGCACAATTTCCATTCACTTTTGCAAACTGGATCACTTTTAACATGAATTCAGTATTGTATGAAAATCTTTTCTGAGCCATTTCTGGGAAGAATGTGGCAAAATATAACCTAATATAGCAGTAACAAATGTGAACCAATAAGTTCAAAAACGAGTGTGAAAAAGTGGGAAATGTAAGGAGAAAAAATCTACAACCCCTATATAAGAGGCTCCCAGTTTTTAGACCTCAAAGTTTTTGGAACAAGGGTGCATCTTATACATGGGAAAATATGGTAAATAAAGGAGTAGCTAGAGTTATTTTTATGGAGAATTCAATGAAACAAGAAATGTAATTTAATGGCAATTTGGATGTCTAATATTCTGCTTAAAACAAGCATTTGTGAAAACACCATCAAGAAAATCCTTTCATTATCTTTTGCTTTCACCAAGGTAGATAAGTTTATCCCACCATCTCCCTCCCTGGGACAAAAACCCTCCCCTGGAAAAAATAAACAACTTATTAAAGTCCGTCAGTTTAAATCAACATATGCTTTAAAAATTGATGACTTAGATGTTAAAGTGAGCATAAGAAAATGGTGAAAAACATGAGTAAAAAAATGAGAGAGGTAAACATTTTATAAACTGTAGGAAAATCTTATACACCCACCCACACACCCACACACCCACACACCCACACGTGTGTGTGTGTGTGTGTGTGTGTGTGTATGCCCTTTAAGAAAAGAGATTGAAAACATTGAGTCATGGTCATCATAGAACAAGTACCCCAAGTGAAATTAATTATATCAAAGGAAAAAAGGGAGAAAATCATCCAATAAGATGTCTGTGTATAGTTAGATCATTTATTACTAGATCCAAGATCAAAAATCAATAACAAATTAAAATGAAGAAGAAAAACGAGGAGATAATGACATTCAATCATGGGAACTCTGACCTGACCAATTTGAAAAAAACTGTTACACAAGGGGAAAAAGTGGATAATAGATAAAAGAATAGATCTCCATTTAAACTATACTCATTTCCTAAGAAGTTTCAACAATGAAAATCAATTACCACATCAAGGATAACAAAATAACTTGGGAACTAGTGTACTTAGTAAACATTTTATCTCTTTATTTAATGGAGGGATAGAACAGCTACCAGTTACACCAGTATAAAAATATCAACTGGTTTGTAAAATCTTGGGAAAGTTTAGGATAAACCATTATGTGTTTATAAGTAGTAACACCTCATAAGATATAAAGAAGTAGTAGAAGGGGAAAGCAAGTCCTAAAACAAGTCTTAGCCTAAGGTCCCATTAAGCCTAATTCTTCCAAGAACATTTAAAAATAAATGATGAACATTTAAATAACAACAAATAGATAAAATGGAAAATACCCTCAAAGATGTCTTTAATTGTTTTTCTACTACATTTGGGATCCTAATATCACACAATCCTCAATGTGTTGCAGTTAAAATGGCACTAAGAAAAAAGAAAAGGAGAAAAAATGGGACCAAAACAAATATACAAAAGGAAAGATCATGCTGTAGAATTTTTTGAAGTTATTGAGAAATCAAGTCTACAGTACAGGAAAGATAGGCAGATACCAAATCTTTAGAACAAATTTTGGTATATTTATTCTCAATTCTCTGAAATCTTATGGAATGTATAGTGAGGGTATATTTGATGAAGTTATGGAAAGTAAAATGGTAGGTTCTTTTGCCCAAATATACCATGCTTTAGAATAGACCTCATTTTAGAAATAACAAAATTACCCTCTGTGTGTACTCTTGATCTTATTCCATCTGATCTTCAATAGTAGATTAACTCCACTCTTCTAAACTACTATCTAATCTTTGATCTTTCCCTGCCTTTAAACTTCTTTCCTAATACCTACAATCATTTCACATATCCCAGGTTCCTAAAGCACTTCTTTGATATTACCATTTCTGCTTCTCAACTGACTTCAGAAAGTCATTTACTATCTAAAGCTACCACTTCATCTCTCACTTCCTTTGAATTTTCTGAAATCTGTTTTCTGACCACATCATCCAAATGAAACTGATATCTCCAAAGTTACCATTGATTCCTTAATTGCCTTTTCTCATTTTTCTTCCTTGGTTTCCCTGCAGACTTTGACAGTATTGAAAATGACCTTTTCCTGGAAGTTTCTCCTATTTGTTTTCATCTCCTTTTCCTCCTTATTCTCCCTTCTTGGAATATTTTGGATATCTTCTCCATATACAATAGGTTTCCCTTAAGCCTCTGTCCTTGGTCATCTTCTCTCTATATATATACCATCTCTGTCGATTTCATCAATTTTCTTTCATGCATTTAGCATTTATACACTTAAGATTTCCTGATCTCAATACTGAAGCTTTGTCATTGAGCTATAGTTAAACATTAACAAATACTTTTGAACTTCTTGTACTAGGAATTCTACAGTAATCTCAAATTCAGCTTATCCTAAGCAAAACTCATTATTTCCCTTCAATGTCCTCCATACTTCCCAAATTTATTCTTAATATTAAGGGAATCACCATCTGCCTAGGCATTCAGGTCAGTGTCAAACTGGCTTTCACAATCACATTAATATGACATAGCCATTTTGAAGCTGGATACATTGACATTATCATATATGTGGGTCCATGTTTATATGAATGCATATATGTATACATTATAGTCTGTGCATATGCATATGTACATGCGAATGGGTATGTGTTGCATGTGTATGTGTATTATAAATACATAAATATGCACATATGTGCACACAGGTGTATATATATACACATATATTATGTTTGCATGTGTTTTGTTATGTAGGTATAGTCTATATATATCATTTATGAATGTGTATATAAATGTATGTATGTATATGCATGTATGTATGCATGTATATATACTCATGCAGTCTCCACCCTTATATGTGCTTTCATAACCTCTTACTTTCTCTATGTCAATAAGCTTCAAATTAGTCTTCAAAGCCTCAAAAACTTAAACGTTCCAACATAATCTTCACTAGGTAGCCAAAATGATGTTGCATAAAGATTTGTTTGAACATTTCACCTCCTATTCAATAAACTTCATTGGTTCCTATTGCCTCTAGGATCAACTAATAATAACACCTGACATTTATAAAACTTTTACTAAATATCAGGTATTCTGCTAAGAGATGTAAAATTATTTTCTCATTTGATTCCTACAACAATATTACTATTGTTATCCCCATTTTATAGATTGGAGGCTGATACAAACAGTAGTTAAGTGCTTTCTCCAGGGACATAGAGCTAGTAAATGATAGAGTTTAGATTTAAATTGAGGTCTTCTGGACTCAAGTTTGACATTTTCTAAACCTGGCACCCAGCTGTTGCTATGAGATAGAACTTCTCTTTGACTTCTAAGTCTTCACCATTTGAATCCTTCCTCTTTCTGGTCTTTTTTTTTTTTTTTTTTTAGGTTTTGCAAGGCAAACAGGGTTAAGTGGCTTGCCCAAGGCCACACAGCTAGGTAATTATTAAGTGTCTGAGACCAGATTTGAACCCAGATACTCCTGACTCCAGGGCTGGTATTTTATCCACTACGCCACCTAGCCACCCCTCTTGTATTTTATTTCTCTTGAAACTCCATCTATAGTACCGTACTTGTTCCTCTTTACACAGGACACACTTCCTGCCTTTGTATCCCCATGGCTGGAATGTCCTATCTCCCTCCTTTAAAGATTTGTTCATGAAGCATTTAATTTTGCAGAGTAAAATTGCACTTTGATGGCTTTTTTCTAATGCATATGGTAAATATAGTTTTATGACACATTAAAATAATACAAGATTGATTAAAAGATAAAGCACTATGAAAATGCCCATAATAATGAAGAGTGAAATGAATAGAACAAGAAAATATTGTAAACAATAGCACAATATTCTAAGTACAACTTTGAATAAGTCATTTTGACCGTTTTAAATACCTAAACTAACTATAAAATTAATATAAATGAAGATTCTATATGCATCAAGAGAAAAAACTCATAAATAGAAATGTAGAATGATTTGACATCATATAGTAATAAGTAGTTCTATGCATATTTGTGTCAAATGATAATCTTCTCTAGAGCAGGGGAGGGGTGAGTGGAAAAAGAAATTTATATGCTAACTTTATTATATTTTTATATGAATCAGCAAGTTGTACAAAATAGATTTGCAGTTTCTTGGGCAATGATCTTTTTTATAATACTATATTATGGAAATATTTATTTTAGTGTATAAATTAAAAATAAAATAAATGAAAATTTTAAAACATTAAGAAATGAAGCAACACAAATGATTTTGCACAACAACAGAAATGATGAAATGACAGAAATAACTTTGCACAAATCATTACTATCAGAATAATAAAAAAATGGAACTTTTTTCTCACCAAAAGTGATATGACAATGGAGTAGAAGTTTCCTGTTCAGAATGCAAATATGATAATGAATTTCTTATAGATTTGTGGATCATGGGCAAAACTTGAAAATGTAGCCCCCTGTGAGCTACTAAGAATCCATTACAGAGATAAATTTGCAAACATTAATACTGTAAAAGTATCTTTCATCACCATATCCGCATCCCCATATTCACATATTCTTGGCTGAGGATATGGATAGTGTGTCAGTGCTATTATTCCAAATGTTGCATCCCTGCATTGCTAAAAGTTCCTGATGTCATGGTCTTCTTCAGAAATGAAAGACAAAAATAATTAGTTGAAGTTTCAATATTGTCTAGTAATTATATTCTCAGTCCAATGATTTGTTTGTTCTTTTTTATACCAGCTTTGCCAATGACATCCCTGCCTAGGTACAAAAGATATATATATATATATATATATATATATATGTATGTATGTATGTATGTATATATATACACATATATATACATATATATATAAAACAAGATAAAATTATATAATTATATAGAAATCTGTGAATGATAAGAAAAAAATTAATTCTATGCCCTTTATAGATGCTCATCTGTAGACCTCAGGATATTACTTTTAATTCACCATTCAGCAATTCATAAACATTTCAGAAAGGGAAAAACACCTTCACCAGTGTCTAGAACATGGTGGGAATTATTTTGAAATTTTATTTATTCATTTTATTTATCTGCAAATAATGCTATACTGTACAGGTTGCTCAGCATAAAACTAGTGAAAAGAAAACTAAAGTCATGGATTCTAATTACAACTGTTATAGTAGAAATTGAATAGGTTCCTTGAGATCTCTGAGGCTTAGTTTCCTTTGTAACATAGGAATTTTATATATTATATCAAACTCTCAGAAAGGATAAAATATGAATATTTGGGAAAAGACAGAAAAATATAAAATATCTTGTATATGCATATAAGAGATTAATTAAATTTGAAGAGCAAATGAATCTAAAGTATGGTCTAATCTAACTGGGATGTTCCCTAATATATAATGTCAAATATTTGTCTGTGCTCTATATTGGTCTTACTATCCAGTTATGTTAATCTCTTTCTAGTGTGTTTTTTTTAAAGAGGAATAGAATGTATTTGGTGTATTTAGGAAGAAAGGTGGTACCTCTTTAACGGAAATGAATATTTTCCTTATCACAGGCCATGCATTTATGAGAATGAACTTGCTTTCTCTTTTGGAACTGGACTTTTTTCCTGAGGAAAGCAAAAGTTTTTCTCAGAAGACAAGAGGGAATCTGGGTCATTTTCCTACAGAATGGACATATCTGAATAGCAACTTGAACTCTGGTCCTTCCAGTGTTTTTTACAATTTCCAAATTCCATATAGTGCATTCTACCATTTCATTATATTTTGGCAAATTGTATTGATGCAGAGAATTATGAATGTAGAAAATTTATAATCAGAAACAAATTCTGCAATCTTTAATGCTGTTAAATCCTACTAAAGAGAGGAAGGCTCTTTGCTCTTGAGATGTAAATTGACTCCTATCGTTTTACTGTTAAATGTAAAAACTGTATTCTGTCTCCTTATTCCCAACCCCCAGTTTCCAACCTTCTGCTACATAAACCTGATCCACCCTCTGGTCCAGTCAGCTCTGCTTGTCTGTTTTCTCTCTCTCTCTCTCTCTCTCTCTCTCTCTCTCTCTCTTTCTCTGTCTTGTCTTTGTCTGTCTGTCTGTCTGTCTGTCTGTCTCTCTGTCTGTCTCTCTCAAGCAACCACACTTAACTTTTTGGTATTCATGCTGTCCTAAAGTGCTTGTTGACTCTCTGGGAGGAGAAAAGTATGAACTTGTTTACTTTGCAGTATTTTACAATAAAAGTCTCAATCAGTTTTAAAATCCTAGGGAGCATGCAAATTCCTTAATTTTTCAGTAACCATAGATTTCTTTCTTTAATTGGTGACCCCAAATCCCATTGACAACTGAATGACCTTTCCAAAGGCAGTCAAATGATTTGCTCCATGTTTTTAAAGTTAACCTCCAAGCTTTCCTTTTATTCTAGATTAATTTTGTTTGATTATTTGAGTGCCCATTTCTTTTCACTTAGTAAAGTCTGATTGGAAGGAAGAAAAGATGGGGAAGAGAGACGATCAGACACAGACACACACACACACACACAGAGAGAGAGAGAGAGAGAGAGAGAGAGAGAGAGAGAGAGAGAGAGAGAGAGAGAAAGGAAGCATGGAAGCAAGAAAAGAAGGGAAGGAGGGAAGAGGCAGAAAGGGGAGGGAAAGGAGAAAGGTGGAGAAGGAAGGGAGGGAGGCAGGAACAGAGGGAGGGAGTAAGGGAAGGAAGGAATGAAAGAAGGAAGAAATGGGGAGGGAGAAAGAAAGAAAAGGAAAAAGGCAGAGAAGAAAAGGGGAAATATCTAGCATATGTAAGAAATATTTTCTCTTTATTCACCTATCTTCTGTTGTAATGGAAGAAAAATAACTGTTTCAGTGTTCTTTCCTTCCCATAATTAAAAAGATAACCCCCTTTCTCTCCACAAAAAATTGCTTAAAGTTGACTTTAAACTCTCAAAAGAGTTAATGGTCAAGTAAGTAGAAGGAGAAAGACAGATGGGTAAGTTGTGATGGCAGAATTGAAGCAATTTTATATAAATTTGACTTCAAATATCTTATTAATCAATATATTTTGTAAAGTAACAATAACATGCAAAGATCTGTGCCAGATACTGTGAAAGACTGGGAAAAAGCTGAAACAGAGTTTCTGTCATTAAAGAGCTCTTGATCTCTTTGGAAAGTGGCAGGTGAAAGTGACATAGGAAAATTCTAAGTAATCAATAAATTAGTCAGCTTCATTCATTAAGTCCTTGTTCTGTGCAGGTTTTGTCTCGAAGTACAATATGAATATTTGTGTGATACCTGTATAAAAGGGCACTTTTTTGGGCCCTGAGAAACTCCTCAGAAATATAACTTTGACTGGGCAACTTTGGGTCTGAGAATATTCTGACTGGACCCAAATGGTTGACTCTGGGGTCATGAAGACATAGCATAATTTTTCTGAGATTCACAACCCACTCTTGTTAACCTAATTAATTTGCTATATCTGTAGAATTCCTGTTTCCTCCTAAAACTGTCTACCCCTTCCCCAGATGCAGCTGGAACCATAATATAGTAAATTCCACTTGCCTTGAACCTGAGGGAAGCCCATGAATATGTGACTTTCTGTCTCAGGAAATATGTTAAGACATAAAACAAGACCCTGACTAACCCTCTTCCATCCTTGTCTAGCCCCCTTTCTATACTAAACCATATGTTTGCATATGTTTGTAATAGTCTGACAAGGAAATATATCTGCTATCTCTGCTTCTGTATCCTGCCTGTTCCCAATATCACCCCACCCCAATCACTATAAAAATCCTAACTTCTGAACACTCAGACACTGTCTGAGGTGGGTGCTCTTGGCCTCCCAAGCAGTCCCCAGGTAATAAATCTCAAATTTAAAACTTATCAAATTTTGATCCCCATCTTGCTCTTTGGGTTTAGCATTTGGAGGCCCCAGCAAGATGTGGCATTTTGTCACCACGGGAGGCCACGGGAGCCTTAAGTTTAGGTCTGAATTGACTGGTTCTCCCTTTCCTAGGGAAGCTGGCCCCTAAAGTTGTTCCAGGGCCCCAGGACTAGGTAGATTAAGTCTTAGTATGAATCTCTCCTTGACTGAAATCCCCTATTCAGCCTAAGTGGAGACCTTGTTACACTTCCAGATGTAAGCTTGTTCTGGTTCTAGGACTAGGCATTTGGTTGAAGGGAAATTCCATATTGGATGTGATGTCTGGATTCCCTCTTTTGGGTGCTCCTTGCATTAGTCAGCCTTTGGGAGGGAGAGATTGTCAGATACAATGGTGAAATCTCCACTCATGCCATTGGTCTGTGTTTGTCGATATATGTTGAAATCGTCTGTTTGGAAAACTCTGTTGAGTTTGTATAATCTGTGCTTGTTCCTCATCTGTCTATTTGTGCTTAGACTGTCTATTTTCTTATGTGTTTGGTTCCTCTATTGATTTGTTAAACGGGGGAAAATAGGAGTCAGCAGAGTTCCCCTAAAGACTTTCTTGGGTTGCCTCATTTAAATTGCTTTTCTTTGTTATTTTGGTCACCTAGATTTTTCAGGCATAATATCCTCACTGGCTCGCTGCTTGAGCCTGCTTTCTGCCTGTGTTAGAGTGGGTAATATGATCCCTCCCTCCTCACTCCTGGGTTGTCTCTTGAGCACTTACAAGAGGGATTTTTATTTTATTTAAAAAAAGGAATGGATTATGATGTTAAATTGTTATTCTACCATTATGAGAAGGACCTCCCATTCCTTATTTATGTTCCCTTCTCTTCCCCATTCTCCATGATTCTGTGCTGCCAGAATGCTCCGCCCCCCTTAGAAAAGGGACTAAGAGAGAGTTATTTCTGGAAGAATTAGTAAAATAAGTGGTAAAAGGGACCTTATTTTGAAGTTAAAGAAACAAGAAAAAGACAGTCAATATTGCCAAACATGTTAAACAAAGAAATCATAGAAAGACATGCTATTTTAATTTGAAAAGGTTGTGGAAAAATAAATTTCAGAAAGACAAGAAAGTCAGGTTAATCCAAAAGTATATAATGTGATTACCAAGATATACCAGTATAGGGGAAACTAAATGGTTAATCTTTTTCCCAGAATGAAATAGTAACATTAGAACTTCAGGAGTTTATCAATAAAGACTCTGATAATGTTAGTTGTTTCAGAAAATTATGAGACATGTAAGGATTTAAGAATAGAATATCAACTGCCCAGAAAGGATTGTCCCTCTATAAAGGTTATTCAGTTTACTCTATTTGAAGAAGGGGGGAACAGGAAATATTCTAATTAGTCTAAGAGATTTTTGAATGACTGGTTGCCTTTTCTAGGATTTTAGCAGCTGTAATCCAGAAATGTTAAGTATTAAAACCTTGGAATGGAAAATGTATTGTGAAGAGTGGAATTATATTTGTGGTTTATTTTCCTATATAAGCTGTGTGATTCTAGTTCAGAATAGTATAAATTAAAGTCAAGAAGAACTAATGAAAAGGAATGGTGGAACAGTATATTGAGGAAAATGTGAGTTGTATAGTCAAAATGGTTATGAAAGTAATGGGAAGAAAATCCAAAGTAGAGACAATTGGGGGGTTTGAGCCATTTGTTAACTACAGAAATTGGTAAAAGTGTGTAGACAGAAGGTTTGAGCAGGTTTGACTTTGTATACCAAAGATGGATTTTGGGAACTTTCAAAACCTTGTGATTTACAAATCATTGTAAGAAAAAAGAGTATAGAACCATAAGTCTATAGGGAGATATATGTTTATATGAGGTTGTGATGATTTAAAAATTGCATTAAACTGCTACTTTTTGAAGTGTTTAGTAGTGAATTGATAGAAGTAATAAACCCCATAAAGTGAAAAATTTAATATGAAAATTATTGCTAGGTGAATGCTAATTTTTTAATGTTATTATTGATTATATAATGTGCTAATCTAAAGATACATTTAAATTGGTTAAGGGGTTGGTAAAAAAATCTATGGATTTTGATTCTAATGTTTTGTGGCCCCTCCACAGAGTCATGGGAATCTTGTCAGGACAGACTTGTGAGCTATGTGTTCTTAATCAGGCTTTAAAATTGCTTAAAAGGAATATAGTTCATGTATTTGGGCAAAATCCAGAGTGAGTGAGTAATGATAAACAGTAAAGATAAAGAATTAGTACATGTTACTTTGCTACCTCAAATTGTGGGGAATCTCCAATTTCCAGAACATAGAATGTTCTAATATTAAGAAATATTGGTCAGTGAGGATAGAAAGCTCTTATAAGTTAGAGCATTGAGAAGTTAGAATTGCACTGATAAAGATAAGAATTTGCAAACTTTTTAGGCTTTAGAAAAGAAAATGATTTAAGGCTAATTTGAATATGACTTCTGTAATTTAAGAGAAGAATAAAGAAAATCTTGTAGATATAAGAAGGGATTTTTTTTAGCAACAATTGTAAATTAAGAATTCTTTGTAAGGGGTGGCTAGGTGACGTAGTGAATAAAGCACCTGCCCTGAAGTCAGGAGTACCTTGGTTCAAATCTGTCTCAGACACTTAATAATTACCTAGCTGTGTGGCCTTGTGCAAGCCACCTAACCCCGTTGCCTTGCAAAAACCTAAAAAAAAAAGAATTCTTTGTATTGTAAAGTTGTAGGGAGTAAAGGGACCACACACATGTAATTGAAATATGCTATGTACAGTCTGTAGACTTTGTATAAAAATAATTTAAGCTATACATTTGAGATTTTAAAAATTGTTTTTTAATAACAAACTGAATGAATTGAAGTTTCACCTATCACATTTGTAAAGAATTGTTATGAAGGAAAAAAAAAACCTAGAGAATACCTTGCCAACAGGTTATATCTTTCAAGGTCTTTTTGGTCCAGAGAATTTATGAAAGGCTTTGTTTTTCACCTCACATTTATGAAAGGGAATATAGATATGTGAGATCAATGTAGCTTATTCATTATCTGTTTAAAAGAGGAAATTATACATATAACTGTAACACTGTCATGGGTAATAAGTGTACAATAAGCTTTTGAAATTATTGTGTAAAACTAACATTGATAGAGGATGCTATTTTCCTTGAAAATAGAAGTGCATTTGGGAGAAGAGATAAAATAAGCCTATAAAACAAAAATTCAGAAGAGGTTTGAGTGTAAAAGATATTTAATTATAAGGTTAACTTTAAAAGAAACTTTTGTTTTATGTTGCTTTAAGAGAATGAGATGTCAGCATGAAAACCTTATGTTTCATGTAGGTTAAGAATTTTTAATAAAGATTTTATTTATTTTGAGTTTTACAATTTTTCCCCTGATCTTACTTCCCTCCCCCAACCCCCCTCAGAAGGCAATTTGTCAGTCTTTACATTGTTTCCATGGTATACATTGATCCAAATTGAATGTGATGAGAGAGAAATCATATCCTTAAGGATGAAACATAAATTATAAGTGATAGCAAGATCAGACAATAAGATATCAGTTTTTTTCCCCCTAAATTAAAGGTAATAGTCCTTGGTCTTTGTTCAAACTCCACAGATCTTTCTCTGGATACAGATAGTATTGTCCATTGCAGACAGCCTCAAATTGTCCCTGAGTGTTGCACTGAAGGAATGAGTGAGTCCATCAAGGTTGATCATCGCCCCCATGTTGCTGTTAGGGTGTATAGTGTTTTTTTTCTGGTTCTGCTCTTCTCCTTCAGCATCAGTTCATGCAAATTCCTCCAGACTTCACTGAATTCCCATTGTGCAGTGTTGAGACCCTAACCCAAAATGACTACTCGCAGTCCCCTCAAAGTGGCAACAAAGAGTTAAAATTTAATTCAATTCTTGCAAGAAGCAGGGAAGTTCCTAACTCTCCTTAAGAGAGAGAGAGAGAGCCTGAAAAGCTGAATTACAGAAGCTGAAGCAGGGTTAAAAAACCCCACAAAAACCACAACCCAATTCTCCTACTCTTTTCTGCTGACCTTTACAAAAATTGGTCAATCTTGATGGTCTGAAGAGAATGGGGGTTTGCTTGTCTTTTTTTACAACTTATATGATTAGGGTGGCATAATTTTTCTACCCAGAGATCCCAGTTCTCATGCTCACCAGATTCTTGAGAAATAGAAACTGAGGCCTAAGGTTTAAATCATTTTGGCACTATATTTCTGAAAAGTCAGCATTTTTGCCCCTCAGACCACCCCTCCTGGTTTCTAATAGAACAGCCATTCTCCAATTGAAGGATATTTACTTGATTTCTAGTTCTTTGCCAAAACAAACAGGGCAGGTATGAATATTTTTACATAAGTGATGTTTTTATCCTTTTTTATCAACTCTTCAGGGTATAGACTCAGTAGTGATATTGGTGGATATAGACCCAGTAGTGGTATTGATTGAACAAAAGATATGCACATTTTTGCTGCCCTTGGGGAATAGTTCCAAATTTCTCTCCAGAAAGGATGGATGAGTTCACACCTCCACAAACAATGTACTGGTGTCCCAGATATCCCACAACCCTTCTGACAATGATCATTGTCCTTTCTGGTCATACTGGCAACTCTGAGAGATGTGAGATGGTACCTCAGAGAAGCTTTCATTTGCATTTCTTTAAGAAGTAATGATTTAGAGCAATTTTCATATGACTATATATTGTTTTGATCTCCCCATCTGTAAATTGCCTTTACATATATTTTGACTATTTGTCTGTTTTAAAAAATTTGACTGTGTTCTCTGTATATTTTAGAAATGAATCCTTTGTCAGAACCGTTAGTTGTAAACATTGTTTCCCAGTTTACTTCATTTCTTTTGATATTGGTTACAGTGGTTTTATCTGTGCAAAAGCTTTTTAATTTAATGTAATCGAAATCATCTAGTTTGTTTTTAGTGATATACTCCATCTCTTCCTTAGACATAAACAGCTTCCCTTTCCATAGATCTGATAGGTAAACTAGGACTTCTCTTTTGCTTATAGTACTATTTTTTATGTCTAAATCTTGTATCCATTTGGATCTTATCTTGGTATAGGGTGTGAGGTGTTGGTCTAATCTAAGTTTCTTCCCTATTAATTTCCAATTTTGCCAGCAGTTTTTGTTGAAGAGAGTGTTTTTTTATCCCAATAGCTGGACTCCTTGGGTTTATCCAACAGTATATTACTATAATCGTGCTGGGTGCTACTGCACCTAGTCAATTACATTGGTGCACCACTCTATTTTTTAGCCAATATGAGACAGTTTTGATGACTGGTGCATTATAATATAATTTTAGATCACGTAGGGCTAAGCCACCTTCTTTTGCCCTTTTTTTCCATTAAATCCCTGGAAATTCTTGACTTTTTATTTCTCCATATGAATTTACTTATAACTTTTTCTAACTCATTAAAGTAATTTTTTTTCAAATTTTGGGCACTACACAGGTAGTTTAGTTTTGGTAGAATTGTCATTTTTTTTATATTAGCTCGAGCTATCCATGAGCAGTTGATGTTTGCCCAGTTATTTAAATCTGATTTAATTTGTGTGAGAAGTGTTTTATAATTGTTTTCAAAAAGTTTCTGAGTCTGACTTGGCAAATAGACTCCCAGGTATTTTATATCGTCTGAGGTTACTTTGAACAGGATTTCTCATTCTAGCACTTCTTGCTTTATCTTGCTAGTCATATATAGAAAAGCTGAGGATTTATGAGGGTTTATTTTATAACCTGCAAATTTGCTAAAATTGCTAATTGTTTCCAGTAGTTTTATGGATGATTTCTTGGGATTCTCTAGGTATACCATCATGTCATCTTCAAAGAGTAAGAGTTTTGTCTCTTCCTTCCCAGTTCTAATTCCTTCAATTTCTTTCTCTTCTCTAATTGCTGAAGCTAGAATTTCTAATACAATATTGAATATAAGTGGTGATAATGGGCATCCTTGTTTCACACCTGATCTTATTGGAAATGCTTCTAGCCTCTCCCAGTTGACTATAATGCTTGTTGATGGTTTCAGATATATACTTCTTATTATTCTAAGGAACAGTCCATTTATTACTACACTCTAGTGTTTTTAGTAGTAATGGGTGCTGTATTTTGTCAAAAGCTTTTTCAGCATCTATTGATATGATCATATAATTTCTGATAGGTGTGTTGTTAATATAATTGATTTACAAACAGTTTTCCTAATATTGAATCAACCTTGCATTCCTGAGATAAATCCTACTTGGTCAAAATATATTATACTAGTGATAACTTGTAGTAATCATTTTGCTAAAATTTTATTTAAGATTTTTGCATCTATATTCATCAGAGAGGTAGTTCTATAATTTTCTTTCTCTATTTGAACTGTTGCTGGTTTAGGTATCGGCCCCATATTGGTTTAATAGAAAGAGGCAGAGTTCCATCTTCCCCTATTTTTCCAAAGAATTTATATAGAATTGGAACCAATTGTTCCTTAAATGCTTGCTAGAATTCATTTCTGAATCCACCAGGCCCTGGAGATTTTTTCTTAGGGAGTTCAATGATGACTTGTTGAATTTCTTTTTCTGAGATAGGTTTGTATAGGTATTTAATCTCCTCTTCATTTTACCTGGGCAACTTATATTTTTGTAAATATTCATACATTTCACTTAGATTATCAAATTTATTGGCATAAAAATTTTGAATTATTACTTTAATTTCCTCCTCATTGGTAGTGAGCTCACTTTTTTCATTTATGATACTAGCAATTTGGTTTTCTTCTTTCTTTTTTTAATCAAGTTGACTAGAGGTTTATCAATTTTATTGGTATTTTCATAAAACCAATACTTGGTTTTACTTATTAATTCAATAGATTTTTCTTTTGCTTTTATTAATTTGCCCTTTAATTTTTAGAATTTCTAATTTGTTATTTAATGGGGGGGTTAATTTGCTCTTTCACTATTTTTTTAGTTGAATAATTGATTCATTGATTTCCTCTTTCTCTAATTTATTCATGCAAACATTTAAAGATTATAATATATCCTCTGACAGCTATTTTGAATGAATCCCATAGGTTTTGGTATGTTGTTTCATTTTTGTCATTATCTAGGATGAAATAATTAATTCTTTTTATAATTTGTTGTTTGATTCTCTCATTCTTTAAAATGAGGTTATTCAATTTCCAATTAGTTCTGCATCTATATATCCCTGGCCCACTATAGCATATGATTTTTATTGCATTATGATTTGAGAAAGATGTATTCAATATTTCTTCCTTTCTGCAGTTGATAATTAGATTTTTAAGCCCTAGCACATGGTCCATTTTTGTATAAGTGCCATGTACTAAAGAGAAAAAAGTATGTTCCTTTCTATCCCCATTCAATTTTGTCCATACGTCTATCATATCTAGGTTTTCTAACAATCTATTTACCTCCTTAAATTCCTTCTTGTTTAATTTATAGTTAGATATATCTAAATCTTGGAGAGGGAGTTTGAGGTCTTCCATGAGTAGAGTTTTGCTGTCTATTTCTTCCAGTAGTTCTTTCAGCTTTTCCTCTTAGAGTTTGGATGCTGTCCCATTGGGTGCACAAATATTCAATATTGAAATCACTTTAATTTCCATGGCACCTTTTAGGAGGATATAGTTTCCTTCCTTATCTCTATTAACACTATCTACTTTTGGAGCTGCTTTGTCTGAGATAAGGATTGCTGCTCCTGCTTTTTTCACTTCAGGTGAAGCAAAATATAATTTGTTCCAACCTTTTAGCTTACTTTATTTGTATCTCTCTGCTTCAGATGAGTTTCTTGTAGGCAGCATATTATAGCATTCTAGTTTTTAATCCACTCTGCTATTTGCTTACATTTTAAGGGACAGTTCACCCCAATCACATTCAAAGTTACAATTACTAACTCTTTATTGCCCTCCATGCTATCTTCCCTCTGTATTTATCCCCTTTTACCTCTCTTAGTCTGTATTCTCCAGTATTTTGCTTCTTAATACCACCCCTTTCAGTGTGTTTGCCCTCCTATATCCACCCCTCCCCTTTCTTTCCCCTTTTCCTTTTTCCCTTTTCCCTTCCTTTCCTTCTGTTAGTTCCCCTTTTTCCTCCCTTTCCCTGTCTCCATCCCTCTTCCCCTTTTTTTCCTTTTAATACTTGAAAGGTAAGATTTTTTTAAGTTAACTGAGTATGTGTATAGGTTAACTTTAAACCAATTCTGATGAGAGGAACATTCAGGTGTTTCTCATCTCCTCTCTTCTTCCCCTCTATTACCATAGGTCTTTTATACCTCTTAATATAATGAGATTTACTCCATTCAGTCTCCTCCCTTCTTCCATCTTCTTCCTGTCCACCTTTTTAGGAGGAGGTGTTTTCAAATCATTCTATCTGAGTCATAGAAGATTCTGACTATCCATCATTTTCTAAGTACATTCTAATAGAGTAGCAATTCTTGAGAATTATTATAGTCTTTCTCCCAAGTAGAGTTATAGCCCGTTTCATCCCATTGGATAGCAGTCTCATGGATAAGTCATGATTGTCCATCGCTTCTGGCTAGGAATATTTTCTCTGTTAGAGTTACAATTCTCAAGAGTTATGAGAATCTTTTTCCAATGCTGGGATACAGCCAGTTTCATCTTATTGGGTAGCAGTATCTTTTCTTTATCTCTCCTTTTTTTTTACCTTTTCATGTGTCTCTTGAATCTCCTGTTTGATGTTTGAATTTTCTATTTAGCTCTGGTATTTTCATCAGAAATTTTTGGAATTTTTCCATTTTGTTAAATATCCATCTTTTCCCCTGAAAAAGAAAGATAAGCTTTGTGGGATAATGGATACTTGGCTGCATTCTAAGCTCCTTTGCTCTTTGGACTATCTTGTTCCAGGTCCTTCAATCCTCTTTTATCTGATAGTTCTGGAATTTGGCCAAAATATTCCTTGGCATGTTCATTTTAGGTTCTTTTTCCAGAGGGTATTGATGTATTCTTTCAGTAACTACTTTGCCCTCTGGTCCATGATATCAGGGCTATTTTAAATCTCTAGATTCTGTGTTATTAAGTCCAGGGTATTTTTCCTCTTCAGTGTTTTCAGGAAGTCCAATAATTTTCAGGTTTCCCCTCCTCAACCTATTCTCAAGGTCAGTAGTTTTGCTGATGAGGTATTTTACATTTTCTTCTATTTTTTCTATTTTGGGTTTTTTTTTTTAACATGCTCTTGCTGTCTCATGGTCATTAGTTTCTGCAGACTCCAATCAATCTTTTTTTTTTTTTAGAGAGGAGTTTTTTTCATTTACCTTTTGCCAACCTCTTTTCCAATTGGTCAATTCTATATTTGAAAGAGTTTTCCATTTGACCAATTGAGCTTTTGAGAGAATTATTTTCTTTTTTAATTTGCCCAATTGAGGATCCGAGAGAATTATTCTCATTTTGTATTTGTTCAATTGTATTTTTCAATGATTTGTTTTCTTGTTGCAAGGTGTTGATGTTTTCTTGGTTTTCTTTTCCCAAAATTTCTTCAAGGAAATATTTCTGTGCTGCAGACTAGATCATATTCTCATCAGAGGTTTTAGGTTTCTCTGACTTAGTGCCGTTTTCCTTCTAAGAATTTTTCTATAGATCTACCTTTTTGCTGACCTTTCTTCATTTTGCTAAGACCTTGAATTGGGGAGGGACTGATTCATAGAGGTTTGGTGTTGGGATACCTAGAGGATTTATACATTGTGTGCAATATCTCCATCTGGCCAGGATTTGCTCACTGAGTGTAATTTTTCCAGCTGGCCAGTAGGAGGTGCTGATTGATTTCTCTGGAGTATCTGTGACCTTGACTGAGGGCCTGTTCCCTTAGCCTGAAGGGAGTGATTGAAGCTGCTAAATACTTTTGCCTTCAATCAGTGGTGGGCTCTACCTTGGGGTGAGGTCATCCCTCTCCCTATTGTCAGCTGAACTGGTTCTTCTGCTTACACACCTGTACCTGGGGCAGAAGTAGTCTGTAATTGTGTTTGTTCTGGGAAGAACAGCCATAATGGAGGCCTGGACTCTGAGTTCCTCTTGACCAGAGATGCCCAGCGATGATGTCCGTAGCTCTCCTGCACAGGAAATCTCCCCACAGCCCTGTCAGCAAGCTCCAGATGGTCAGCACCAATTCCAATCCCTCTACTCCATTGATGACCCAAGCTCTCACAGTCTAGCCCCGCCATTAAACAAGTAGGTCTGGTTCTTGGACATTAAGGCTCCCCAGCTCCAACCCTACTGCAAATCAGGATGATCTATGATTGATCCACCCTCTGCTCCCAGACTCACCCACGACTAGGCAAGACAAATCTGGAGGTAGATGTTCTTTCTCCTGACTTTTCTTTCTGGGTTTTGTTGATCAGATTTCTGTTAAGAAGTTTGTTTCATATCATAGATGGAGAAAGATTGGGAGACTGTAGAACTGTGCCTGTCTTCTCTCTGCCATCTTGGCTGGAAGATAAACATTTAATGTTTAAATTTTAACAAAGTAAAAATTGTCGATTTCTTCCCCCATGTTAAATGTCTATTCAGAAGTATAGTGTATAAGAAACTTGGAGGTATATCTTAACTGCAAGATACCCTTTCCAATAATGTTGAATAAATGTGAGGGGCTTTGGAAAATGATTAGGAAATTGAAAGTTATTTAAACCTAATTACATGACTTACCAGTAATTAGGATATTGAAGATTGCTATATGACATGTAATCTACTTTTGGAAATATAAACTATTTTACTGTAGTTATATCAAAGCTGGAATTAATGATTGATTGCTTTAATGAGGGAAATTATCAAAGGTCATGACACTCTGGGTTCTTTGAAATATCAAATGATGTGCTGAACCTTGTTCTAGATCTGTAGGTCCAGGTATAAATGTAATAATGGAAAGATTATTTTGTGAAATCTAGTTCTTAACGTGTTATATTTATTACTGTTTTTTTATTACTGTTTTGTTAAATTTAGAGATCTTAGCCCCTGAATTCCCAAACCCCATCCCCCAACCCTTGTCACTAGGTCCCTTCTATTCTCCCTTAGAAGATTCCTTCACCAAATAAAAAGGGGAGAAGAAGGCAGCAGGAGGATGCAGAACTAGCAAAAAGATTTCTTATCCCAGAAAAAATCGCAGGAAAGACAGTAAACATGCCTGCATGAAAATGCCTGCAAATAGGTTTTGAATATCTCTTGCATTTTGTTGATTCATTTCCCAAGTGGGTAGAAGCTAATGAAACAGCCTTGGAAGCAGTTAAAAAATTCTGACTAAGCTGCTCCCCAATTTGGCCTCCTGCTAGGAATTAGACAATGGCCCTGCCTTTACAACTAAAATCTTTCAAGGAATACTTCAGATGCTGGGGGATCTTGAATACTTTTTGAATGTTTAGAAAGTAACCCTATTTAATGTGTTCTTATGACAAGGACACAGAGCATATATATATATATATATATATATATATATATATATGTTTGTGTGTGTGTGTGTGTGTGTGTGTGTGTGTGTGTGTGTGTGTGTAGAGAAGGGAGCTGATTGATTTTGACCACCCCAATCCAGATTGTGAAGTGGATTCACTTGGAGATTTAATTAGGTAAAACAACTATTTTAGATCACAGGACTTTTAATCAGTTTTCTTTTTTATATCAATACCAGGATGGTCAGCAAAAGGAAATGCTACTGGGTAAATGTCATGTCCTTGCAGCCAAAGAGGCCAAGTTGTCAGGTTACAGGGATGTGCAGCCAAAGGGGTGGCTTCTCAGTATGGCTGAGGTTGGACCCTTTTGACTTGATTTCCCTAAAATGACATTTGGATAATGTTTCACGTGGAAGAATAAACCTGGCCTAAGACATTTGAAGACCCACAAGACCTCTTCCTGGACACTGATATTCAATACTTATAGCTATAAAGGAATTTTCCTTTGATGTCCTGGATCTTCATGCCTGCTAAGCAAACCAGAAAAAGAAGTTTTAGGCGAATTGGATCTAATATCCAGAGGTGGGTTAGGTGGGTTATGTGTGTGACTCTGACATTTGTTATCAGCTACATGTTAAGATAGGAATTAAGTTTCTTTAATTTTTAGAAGGAATATTTAGGTAAGAAAGAGAAACGGAAATTCTTAGGAAAATTACAGTTTTAAGCCCTAGTTTAAGGAAAGAAATATGAGTCAGATAAGTGTATCAGGAAAAGGAAAATCTAGGGTGTATTTGGGAATATTTTAAAAAATTTTCATTTTGGGTAAGGGTGTTTGAGCCATTATTGTAATAAGACCAAAGGCTAAAATTATTTTATTTTTGAATCATATGCTGGATACTCTTTGAACTAAGATGACTGTTGAATGCATATGTTATAAGCTTAAGTCAGTATATTAATTCTCATTGGGAGTTTGCTCAAATAGTAAAATACTAATGAAAGTTTGTTGTTTTAAAATGAAGTTTGTGCATCAATATGGCAATAAGGCAAAATGTAAATTGTAATAAGCTCCTTTTCTTGTGATGAAAGCATGTGTTTTGATCTGAGTAAAATGCTAAGCAGTTTCTTTAGCAGAAGATAAAATCTCAACTAGTGACCTGAGCTAGAGAGGACTTTTTGAAACAGATTCAGAAGTTGCAGAAGGACATCTGATGTCTCCAGGAGAGAAGAGAAGAGAGGAGAGACATTGGACAAGTTCATCTCTACTATTTCTCACCTATGTATACATTGTGTAATAAGGGGTTCTGTTTTTGTAATCCCCCCTTCATTCTATAAGTGTGACACCCCTACTTATGCCCCTCTCCTTATGAAAAGGAGGATGAAAGGCAGGGTGAAGACATTCTCAAGATGCTCGTAGTTCATGCTTCCCCAGGCTATGAAGATGATAACTCAAAGGTTTGAGTTATATTGAAAAAAAATGGGGAATAAAGTATGATATTAATATTTGTGTGATCCCTATGTAAAAGGTGTGTCTTTTCTGGGTCCTGAAAAACTCCTCAGAACTATACTTTTGGCTAGGCACATTTGGATCCGAGATTATTCTAACTGCACCCAAATGGTTGACTTTGGGATCATGAGATATACCATAAATTAGTTTGAGATTCACAAAGCACTCTTGTTAACCTAATCATTTTGCTATATCTGTAGAATTCCTGCTTCCTCCCAAAACTGCCTCCCCCTTCCCTAGATGCAGCTGGAACCATAAGATAGTAAATTCCACTCGCTTGAACTTGAGGGAAGCTTGTGAATACATGACTCTTTCTGTCTTGGGAAATATGTTAAGACATAAAACAAGACCCTGACCATCTTCCATCTTGTCTAGTCCCCCTAGCTATACTAAAGCATATATTTGAATATGTCTGTAATAGTCTGAAAAGGAAATATATCTAACTGCTATCTCTACTTTTGTATCCTGCTTGCTCCCAATACACCCCCCCAAAAAAAAAACCCACTATCAAAACCCTAACTTCTGAACACTCAGACACTGTCTGAGGTGGTTGCTCTCGAACTCCCAGGCAGTCCCCAGGTAATAAATCTCAAATTTAAAACTTATCAGGTTTTGATCTACATCTTGCTCTTTGGGTTTAGCAGTATTAGTCAATGAAGTTACAAAGTCAAAAAATGGAAATAAACCCCTGTCCTCAAAAACTCGAATTTTATTTTATTTTATTTATTTGAATTTTATTGAGAGAGTATATACAGCAAATTTACTTAAAATAAATATAATATTCCGCTATAGTACAAAGAAAGACTTCATATAAAACCTGGCACTTAAGTTTAATTATAAACAACAAAATTCCTGATATTACTAAGGAGTAAAAATGAAGATATTCCATCAATTAACAGCTAAAGAAAGGCATGGAGACAGGAGAAAGAATGTTGTTTATAAGAAACAGTAATATCTTGGACCAAGATTATGTAAAAGTTGTAAATATGTAATAAAACTAAAAATGTAATGTTTGGTCTAGGTTATTAAGATTTTTAAATGTCACAAAGGAAGACTGCATTTGATGCCAAAAGTGATAGGGGGTTTCTGGAGTTGAGTGTGAGTGGGGTGGGAATGGCTAGACATGCAGATCAGATGATTCTATTATCCATTTCATCCAGAAGATTTGGCTTTGCAGTGGCAAAAATAAAAGATATGTATATGTTATATAATAGATAACATTATTGTGGATGAAAAAAATGCTGTCCTTTTGACTGAAAACCTTTATCACTTGTTTAATACAAAAAATATAATAATACTTAGGTCATTCAGGTCAATTTTTTAGTACCATGAGGATTATTAATATTTAAAATATATTTTAATATTATTAAAATTTACTAATTATATAAACATCATTTAAATTTAAAAAAATTTTTGAGCTCATAATTCTCTCCCTCCTTCCAAACCTCTACCTCCTTGAGAGGGTAAGCAATTTGAAATCAAATATACAGGTGAAATTATGGAAAAACATATTTCTATATTAGTCATGTTGCAAAAGAAAATAAAAACAAAATATAACAAGAAAAATCAAGTTTAAAAAGTATTCTTCAAACTTCATTCAGAGTTAATTAGTGCATTAGTATTTTAATTTTTCCCTATCCTATCCAATAATTTTTTTCTTATGTTAAGATGTTGGACATGTGTGAGATGCCATAACAGTGAATTTCATTTGCATTTCTGTAACTAAGAATGATTTGGAGCATTTTTAAAAATTTGACTATAGTTGTTTGATTTCTGTTTCTGAAAACTATTCATACATTTATCAACTGGGAAATGGCTCTAATTTTAAAAACTTAGTTCAGTTTCCTATATTTGAGAAAGGAATTATGATAGAAATGTTGTAAAAGTTTTTCCCTCAATTGTTTTCATTTCAATTTTGCCTATATTAGTTTTATTTGTACAAAAATGCTTTATTATCATATAATTAAAATTATCTATTTTGCTTTCTATGATCCTTTCTAGCTTCTGTTTGGTCATAACTTGTTTGGTCATAAAAGGTACATTTTTTCATGCTCTCCTAATTTATTTATGACATTACTCTTTCTGTATGAATCATTATCAGGTTTGGGCATTTTTTGGCTTTTGCAAGACAATGGGGTTAAGTGACTTGCCCAAAGTCACACAACTATGTAATTTTGACTTGTCTGAGGCTGATTTGAACTGAGGACCTCTTGATTCCAAGGCCAGTGCTCTATCCACTGTGGCACCTAGTTGCCCCTCATTTAGTCATTTTCATCTTATCTTGGTATGGAGTGTGAGTAGTTGATCCATACTCAGGTTCTTCCAAACACCTTTCTAGTTTTCTCAGCAATTTTTGTCAAATGGTAAATTCTTACACCAAAATTCTTACACTTTATCAAAAAACTAGTTTACTTTCATCATTTACAACTGGTTATTAAACACCTATTCTAAACCACTTTACCATCACTTTGTTAGCTAAGTACCAGACGTTTTTAGGATTACTACTTTTTTAATATAATTTGAAATCTGGAACTGCTAGGCTAAGTTTCTTCACTCTTTAAGAAAAGGTTTTCTTTTTGATATGTTGACTTTTTATTCTTCCAGATGACTTTTGTTATTATTTGTTTCTAGCTCTATGATTGGTTGATTCTTGTCCTTTGTTATTGAAGAAGACTAAAATAACACAACAATGTTTGAGAAAAATTAAATTAGTGTGTCTTACCATGACTGATCAGACCAATATGTGCTCAGAATGCTCTACTACAAGTTGAGCACAAATAGTCCATGTGAACACCTGGGGTGGGTACTCTAAATGCACATTTTTCATGTTTCCTTTGAGCAGCTTTCAACTGTGCCTTCCTCATGGAATGTAGCCCCCTCTCTGATGAGGGCATGCAATGCTGGTTGATCCTGTGCCGGTATCTCCCAAACTGTACAATCAATTCTAAAGTTCTTCAATGAGACCTTTGGTATCCCTTCTTCTGACTCCCTTGTGAGCACTTGCCCTCTGTGAGTTCTCTACAAAATAGTGTTTTTTTTTGGTACACATATGTCTGGCATTATAATAATGTGTCCAGCACATCGTGTTGCACTCTCTGTAGTAATGCTGAAATGCTATGCAGTTTAGTCAGAGAAAGGACCTCATTGTCTGGTGACTTCTGCCAGGTGATCTTCAGAATTTTCCCAAGACAATTTAAATGGAATTGTTTCAGTTTCCTGACATGGCACTGGTAGACTGTCCAGGTTTCACAGGCATATAGCAATGTGGTCAGCACAATGGCTTTGCAGACCTTTGGTTTGGTAGTCAGTCTAATAACTCTTTTCTCCCACACTTTTTTTGGAGCCTTCCAAATACTGAGCAACCTCTGGCAGTGCATGTGTCAACCTCATTGTCAATGTGGACCTCTTTGAAAGGACACTGCCAAATTAAGTGAACTTGTTTACAGTACAAGCTCTATGCAATAATTCTTTGATAGTTTGAATAGTATGTTACTGATTAATGTAACTTAATGAATTGTCATTTGTATTATAATGGCTATATCTACCCATGAAGTTCAGCAGTTGTTAAATCTGTCTTTTTTGTCTAAAAAGTATTTTATAATTGTGTACATATAGTACCAAGGTTTATCTTGGCAGAAAAATCTCCAAGTATTTTCTGCAGTCATTTTAGATGGAATTTCTCTTTTTTTTTTCTATAGCTGCTAGGTTTTTTTGATATCATATAGAAATGGTAATGATTTGTATGAGTTTATTTTACATTTTGTCATTTTGCTAGGATTGTTAATTGTTTCAATTAGTTTTAGTTGAGTCTTTAGGGTTCTATAAGTATATCACCATATATCTGCAAAGATTGATAGTTCTGTTACTCATCATCTATTGTTATTCCTTCATTTTCTTTTCTTATGTTTCTGTTATAACTAGCATTTCAAGTACAATACTGAATAAAGTTATGATAATGCACATACTCCACTTCTGATAATTTTGAGGCTTCAAACTCATCCTCTTTACAGATAATACATATTCTTGGTTTTTAATAATTACTTCATATAAGTTTTAGAAAATTTCATTTTTCCTATACTTTCCATAATTATGATTTGCTAGGGGCAGTTAGGTGGCACTGTGGATAGAGCACCGGCCCTGGAGTCAGGAGGACCTGAGTTCAAATCTGGCCTCAGACACTTAATAATTGCCTAGCTGTGTGGTCTTGGGCAAGCCACTTAACCCCATTGACTTGCAACAAACTAAAAAACAATTAAATTATGATTTGCCTTTTTTAAGTAAGGCAATAGAGCAGAGTGATTTCCCCAAAGTCACACAGTTAAGTAATTATTAAGTGTCTGAGGCTGGATTTGAATACAAATCCTGCTGACTTCAGGGCAGGTCTCTATGCATTGTGTCACTTAGCTGCCCCCATCCCTATTCTTTCTAGCATTTTTTTAAAAGAATGGGTGTTCCATTTTATCAATTCACTTTTTCTTCATCTGTTTATATAATTATATGCTTTTCATTGTTTTGAAATTTATTGATATGCTTGATTATGTTTTTCATTGATAAAAGTTTTACTAATATTGATCCAATACTGTATTTCTGATATAAAAAGTGCATTGATAAAATAGAACACCCATTCTTTTAAAAAAATGCTAGAAAGAATAGGGATGGGGGCAGCTAAGTGACACAATGCATAGAGACCTGCCCTGAAGTCAGCAGGATTTGTATTCAAATCCAGCCTCAGACACTTAATAATTACTTAACTGTGTGACTTTGGGGAAATCACTCTGCTCTATTGCCTTACTTAAAAAAGGCAAATCATAATTTAATTGTTTTTTAGTTTGTTGCAAGTCAATGGGGTTAAGTGGCTTGCCCAAGACCACACAGCTAGGCAATTATTAAGTGTCTGAGGCCAGATTTGAGTCACCTAGTTGCCCCACCTTATTTCTTACATAGCCTTAATGTTGAATGGATATTGCCTTAAAAATAGAGACCTGAGAGAGATTTCAGGACTTCTGGTCAAGATGGTGGAGAAAAGACAGTCAGAGTTCTAAAGTCTCCTTATTTTCCCTTATAAATTATATGAAACAAACCTCTTAACAGAAATCCAATCAACAAAACCCCAAAAGAAAAGCCAGGAGAAGAACATCCACCCTCAGGATTTGTCTTCTGAGAACTTGGGTAAATCCAGACACAGAGGGCAGACTCTGTTGGGAGCATGGGCTGTGGAGAATTTAGGAGCCTAGATTAACCAATGATTAGCCTGATTAGCAGTGGGGCTGGAGCTTGTTTCACCTTGGGGTGGGGGTGGGGGGCTTGGGTCAACTAGGGAGTAGAGGTATCTGTGGCAGGGTTGGAGGGAGAGTTCCTGAGCAGGAGCCTGCAGAGTTGATTTCTGAGCCTCTTTGGTCAGGAGGAACTCAGAGTCCACTCTTCCATTTCAGCTGAAGCCTCTTCCCAGAACAAACACAATAACAGACCAACTCTGCCTTAAGCTAAGGCCCAGCAGCAGAACCACCTCAGCTGACAATAGGGAGAGTGATCACCTCTCCCCAGGGTAGAGCCCATTATTGATCAAAGATAAAAGTATTCAACAGTTTCAACCACTCCCTCTAGGCCAAAGAAGAGGGCTTCAATCAAGGTTACAGAGACTCCAGAGAAAGCAAACAGCACTCCCTACTCACCTGCTGGAGATAGTACATTCAGTGAGAAAAACCTCTAGCACCACCTACTGGCCAGCTGGAGATGTTACACTCAGTGAGTAAATCCTCTAGGAATCCCGACACCAATACCTTTTGAACCAGCCCCACCCCAACACAAGGTTTAGGATAATGAAGGTCAGTGAAAAGGAGGGTCTATAGAAAAATGCCTTGAAGGAAAAGCAACTAACTCAGGGAGATCTAGAACCTCTGAGGAGAAAATGACCTACTCTCCTTGAAGAAATAAGGAAAGATTTTAAAAACTCAATTGGAAAATTTGGAAAATCATTTGGAAGGGAAAATTAACACCTGGCAACAAGAAAACAATTCTCTCAAAACCTCAATTGGTCAAATGGAAAACTCTTGCAAAAATAGAACTGACCAATTGGATAAGGAGTTGAAAAAGGTATACGAAGAAAATTCTTCTTTTAAAAAAAGAATGGAGTTTATGCAAACTAATGTCTTCATGAGACAGCAGAGTTTGTCAAACAAAACCAAAAATTAGAAAACATAGAAGAAAATGTAAAATACCTCATCAGCAAAACTACTGACCTTGAGAATAGATGGAGAAGGTACAACCTCAGAATTATAGGCCTTCCTGAAAACACTGAAGCGGAAAAAAAAGCTTGCACTTAATACCACAGTATTTATTGATGGAAAATTGCCCTGATATGATGGAACAGAGGGCAAAATATTTATTGAAAGAATACATTGATCCCCTCCAGAAAAAGGTCCTAAAGTGAAAACACCAAGGAATGTTGTGGCCAAATTCCAGAACTATCAGATAAAAGAGAAAATCCTGCAAGCAACCAGAAAGAAACAATTTAAATACCAAGGACCCACAGTAAGGATTCTGTAGGACCTGGTTGCATAAACATTAAGGGATTGAAGGGCCTGGAACAAGGTATTCCTAAGAGCAAGGGAGCTTGGAATACAGCCAAGAATCTACTATCCAGCATAGCTGAGCCTTCTCTTTCAGGGGAAAAGATGAACATTTAACAAAATGGAAGACTTCCAACAATTCCTGATGAAAAAAACAGAGCTAAATAGAAAATTTGGACATCAAACAGGAGATTCAAGAGACACATGAAAAGGTGAAAAAGAAAAGGTGGGGTAAATAAAAAAAAAACTGCAATCCAATAAGATGAAACTGGCTATATCCCAGCAAGGGAAAAAGAGTTCCATAACTCTTAAGAATTGTAACTCTATCAGAGAGAATACACTTAGCCAGAAGTTATGGACACTCATGACTTTTCCATGAGACTGCTACCCAAGGGGATGAAACTGGCTAAATCCCTACTTGGGAGAAAGACTCTAATAACTCTCAAGAATTGTAACTCCATTAGAGAGAATAAGTTTAGCCAGAAGTGATGGCTACTCAAGGATTTTCTTTGACTCAGATAGAATGTTTTAAAAACACTTACTCCTTAAAAAGGGGGACAAGAAGGATATTGCAGGAGGGAAGGGAATGAATGGGGTAAATCACATTATATTAAGAGGTACAAAAGACCTATAGTAATAGAGATGAAGAAGAGACAAGATGAGAAACACTTGAATCTTCCTCTCATCAGACTTGGCTTAAAATTAAATTACACACACACACACACTCAGTTAATTAAAAAACATCTTACCTTTCAAGTATTAAAATGGAAAAAGGAGAGGGGGGTGGATGGAGACGGGGGGGGGGGTTAAAAAGGGAACTAACAGAAGGAAGGGAAGGGAAAAGGGAAAAAAGGGAGAGGGGAAAGAAAGGGGGAGGGGGTGGATATAGGACGGCAAATAGACTGAAGGTGGCCATATTCAGAAATGAAATACTGGGGAATATGGATAAGGGAGGGAGGGGGAAAATACAAATAGAGGGAAAATAGCATGGAGGACAATAAAGAGAGATAGTAATTATAACTTTGAATGTCAATGGGATGAACTTTCCCTTAACACATAAGATAATAGCAGAGTGGATTAAAAACCAGAATCCTACAATATGCTGCTTCCAAGAAACTCATCTGAAGCAGAGAGATACATATATAGAGTAAAGATAAAAGGTTGCAGCAAAATATATTTTGCTTTACCAGAAGTGAACAAAGCAGGAGTAGCAATCCTTATCTCAGACAAAGCAGTTGTAAAAATAGATAGCTTTAGAAGAGATAAGGAAGGAAACTATATCCTCCTAAAAGGTATTGTGAACAATAAAGTGATTTCAATACTGAATATAGGATAGCTTCCCAATTCATAGAGCAGAAGCAGAAGGAACTACAGGAAGACATAGACAGCAAACCTCTACTGGTGGAAGACCTCAGCCTCCTTCTCTCAGATTTAGATAAATAGAATCATAAAATAAACAAGAAAGAAGTTAAGGAGGTAAATAGATTGTTAAAAAAAAAACCTAGATATGTTAGACTTATGGAGGAAATTGAATGGGGATAGAAAGGAATAAACCTTTTTTCTTCAGTACATGGCACTTATACAAAAATTGACCATGTACTAGGGCATTAAAACCTAATAATCAATTGCAGAAAGGCAGAAATAGTGAATATATCTTTCTCAGATCATAATGTAATAAAAATCATATGCAATATTGGGCCAGGGAGATATAGACCCAGAACTAATTGGAAACTGAATGACCTAATTTCAGAGAATGAGTGGATCAAACAACAAACTAAAAAAAATAATTAAATATTTTATCCTATATAATAACAATAATGAAATAACATACAAATACCTATGGGATTCACTCAAAGAGGCTGTCAGGGGATATATTATTTCTTTAAAGGCTTACATGAATAAATTGGGAAAAGTGGAAATCAATGAAGTAAATATACAACTAAAATAATTAGATAAAGAACAATTTAACCCCCCCAATTAAATAGCAAGTAAGAAATTCTAAAAATTGAAGGGGAAATTAATATAATCAAAAGCAAAAAGACTATTGAATTAATAAATAAAACCAAGAGTTGGTTTTATGAAAAAAAATAAAATTGATAAACCTCTGGTCAATTTTATTTAAAAAAAGAAAGAAGGAAATCAAATTGCTAGTTTCACAAATGAAAAAGGTGAACTCACCACCAATGAGAAAAAATTAAAGTAATAATTTGGGAATTATTTTGCCCAACTCTATGCCAATAAATTTGACAATCTAAGTGAAATGATAAAGATTTACAAAAATATAGGTTTCCCAGGTTAAATGAAGAGGAGATTAAATAACTAAACCCCATCTCAAAAAAAAAAAAAAAGAAATTCAACAAGCTATCATTGAACTCCCTAAGAAATCATCTCCAGGGCTTGATGAATTCATAAGTGAATTCTACCAAACATTTAAGGAACAATTGGTTCCAATTCTTTATAAACTCTTTGGAGAGCGGACATCTTGTGGCTGTGTCCTGCGTGTGAGCCCCGTCGGGCCAGGGAGGCACCAGCTGCCCCGCGGGGAGGAGGCCGAGGCCACAGCTTGAGGGCGGCCCCGGCCCCTCTGCTCCTGTGTCGGGCGGAGCGGGTGAGAGAAGAGCGATGCCCTCCCCATCTGCCAGACCCGCTGCCCACGGAGAGCTCCGAGTCGGGCGGGAAGAAGCACGCATCATGGCGCTGAAACGGATCAATAAGGAACTTAGCGATTTGGCCCGTGACCCTCCACCACAGTGTTCTGCAGGTCCAGTTGGGGATGACATGTTTCATTGGCAAGTCACAATTATGGGACCTAATGACAGCCCATATCAAGGCGGTGTATTCTTTTTGACAATTCATTTCCCTACAGACTACCCCTTCAAACCACCTAAGGTTGCATTTACAACAAAAATTTATCATCCAAACATTAACAGTAATGGCAGCATTTGTCTCGATATTCTAAGATCACAGTGGTCTCCTGCTTTAACTATTTCTAAAGTTCTTTTATCCATTTGTTCACTGCTATGTGATCCAAACCCAGATGACCCCTTAGTGCCCGAAATTGCACGGATCTATAAAACAGACAGTGACAAGTACAACAGAATATCTCGAGAATGGACTCAGAAGTATGCCATGTGATGCTATCTTAAAGTCAGAATAGGGGCAGCTAGGTGGTGTAGTGGATAAAGCACCGGCCTTGGAGTCAGGAGTACCTGGGTTCAAATCCGGTCTCAGACACTTAATAATTACCTAGCTGTGTGGCCTTGGGCAAGCCACTTAACCCCATTTGCCTTGCAAAAACCTAAAAAAAAAGTCAGAATAACCTGCATTATAGCTGGAATAAACTTTAAATAACTGCTCCTTTTTTGATTTTCTTATCCTGCTGCTCCCCTATCAGACCTCATCTTTTCTAATTTTATTTTTTGTTTACCTCCCTCCATTCATACACATGCTCATCTGAGAAGACTTAAGTTCTTCCAGCTTTGGACAATAACTGCTTTTAGAAACTGTAAAGTAGTTACAAGAGAACAATTGCCCAAGATTCAGAATTTTTTTAAAAAATGGAGCATGTGTATTATGTGGCCAATGTCTTCACACTAACTTGGTTATGAGACTAAAACTATTCCGCACTGCTCTAACAGATGCTTGAAGATACCATCTGAGGGGGGGAGGGAGATGGATGCTCAATTGTCATATCAAAGGAAGCAGCATTACTGTAGCTTCATCCATCTTGTTTAAGCCTTCCATTGTTAGAGATTTGAGGTTTCATGATATACTTTATGCTCATAACTGATATGGTTGGAGAACTGGTACTGAATTTATAGCATCAGCAGAACAGAAAACGTGATGTATTTTATGCATGTCAATAAAGGAATGACCTGTTCTTGTTCTATAGAGAATGGAAATTGGAAGTCAAACACCCCTTGTATGCCAAAATAGGGTCTTGAACTTTTTTGTAATTTTCATTTAAATTTTGTTAGGAGGCTTGGAGCTATTGGTTAATCTATCTTCCAATCCACTGTTTAATATAGCACTGAATAAATGATGCAAGTTGGCAATGGATGAGTGATCCACTAATAGCTCTGCTAGTAATTGATTTATTTTTCTTCAATAAAGTTGCATAAACCAAAAAAAAATAAACTCTTTGGAAAAATAGGGGAACACAGAACTCTGCGTAACTCTTTCTATGACACCAATATAATGCTGATACCTAAACCAGGAAGAGTTAAACCAGAGAAAGAAAATTATACACCTATCTCCCTGATGAATATAGATACAAAAATCTTAAATAAAATCTTAGCAAAATGATTGCAACAAGTTATCACTAGGATAATACTTTATGACCAAATAGGATTTACCCCAGGAATACAGGGTTGGTTCTATATTAGGAAAACTGTTAGTATACTCAATTATATCAACAACCAACCTATCAGAAATTATATGATCATATCAATAGATACTGAAAAAGCTTTTGACAAATTACAGCACCCATTTCTACTAAAAACACTAGAGAGTGTAGAAATGATTGGACTTTTCCTTAGAACATTATCTACTTGAAACCATCAGCAAGCTTTATATTCAATGGGAAGAGACTAGAGGCATTCACAATAAGATCAGGGGTGAAACAAGGATGCCCATTATAACCACTACTATCTAATATCATACTAGAAATGTTAGCTTCAGCACTTAGAGAAGAAAAAGAAATTGAAGGAATTAGAATTGTGAAAGAAGAAACAAAACTCTCACTCTTTGCGGATGACACAATGGCATACCTAGAGAATCCCAAGAAATCATCCGAAAAACTACTGAAGCAATCAGCAACTTAAGCAAATTTGCAGGATTTAAATAAACCCTCACAAATTCTCAACTTTCTATATATGACTATCAAGTTACAGCAGGAAGTTCTAGAAAGAGAAATCCCATTCAATGTAAACATAGACAAAATAAAATACCTGGAAGTCTACCTGCCAATGCAGACTCTGAACCTTTTTGAAAACAATTACAAAACACTTCTCACACAAATAAAGTCAGATTTAAATAACTGGGCAAGCATCAACTGCTCATGGATAGGTCGAGCTAATATAATAAAAATGACAATTCTACCAAAGCTTAACTACTTGTTTAGTGCCCTGTCAATCAAATTCCAAAAAATCACTTTAATGAGTTAGAAAAAGTGATAAGTAAACTCATATGGAGAAATAAAAAGTCAAGAATTTCCAGGGATTTAATGAAAAAAAGTGCAAAAGAAGGTGGCTTAGCCCTACGTGATCTAAAATTATATTATAAAGCATCAGTCATCAAAACTATCTGGTATTGGCTAAGAACAGAGTGGTGGACCAGTATAATAGACTAGATGCAATAGCAGGAAACGAATATAGTAATTTGCTGTTTGATAAACCCAAAGAGTCCAGCTATTGGGATAAAAACTCTCTCTTTAATAAAAGCTGCTGGGAAATTTGAAGTTATTATGGAAGAAACTTAGATTAGACCAACACCTCACACCCTATACCAAGATAAGATCCAAATGGATAAATATTTAGACATAAAAAAATACTATAAGCAAACTAGAAGATCAAGGCCTAGTTTACCTGTCAAATCTATGGAAAGGGAAGCAATTTATGACTAAGGAAGTAATGGAGAACATCACTAAAAAACAAACTAGATGATTTAGATTATGTTAAATTAAAAAGCTTTTACACAGACAAACCCACTGTCACAAAGATCAAAGAAATGTAGTAAGCTGAGAAAAATAATCTTTACAACTAGTATTTCTGACAGGGAGCTGAGTCAATTTAAAAAAAAGGCCATTCCCCAATTGGCAAATGGTCAAAGGATATGCAAAGGCAATTTACCAATGAAGAAATCAAAACAATCCATAGTCATATGAAAAATTGGTTTAAATCATTCCTTATTAGAGAAATGAAAATTAAAGCATCTCTGAGATACCACCTTGCACCTCTCAGAATGACCAATATGACCAGAAAGGACAATGATCATTGTTGGAAGGATTGTGTAACTCTGGGACACTAATACATTGTTGGTGGAGCTGTGAACTCATCCAAACTTTCTGGAGAGCAATCTGGAACTATGCACAAAGAGCAACAAATATGTGCATACCATTTGATCCAGCAATACCACTTCTGGGCCTATACCCTAAATAGATGATGAAAAAGGCTAAAAACATCACTTGTACAAATATATTCATTGCAGCCCTGTTTGTGGTGGCAAAGAATTGGAAATCAAGTAAGTGTCCTTCAATTGGGAAATGGCTTAGCAAACTGGCATATATATGTGTGTGTGATGGAACACTATTGTTCTATTAGAAACTGGGACTGAAGTGAATTCAGAGAAGCCTGGAGAGATTTGCATGGACCGATGTTGAGTGAGATGAGAAGAACAAGAAAAACATTGTTCACCCTAAGAACAACGTGGGTGTGATAATCAACTTTGATGGACTTGCTCATTCTATCAGTGCAACAATCACTGACAATTTGGAGCTCTCTGTAATGGAGAATACCATCTGTATCCAGAAAAGGAGCTGTGAAGTTTCAACAAAGACCAAGAATGATTACCTTTAATTTAGAAAAAAAAAAAAAACTCATATCTTATTGTCTGATCTTGCTATTTTTTTTTTTACTTTATATTTCTAACTTAAGGATGTTTTCTCTCTCATCACATTCAATTTGGATCAGTGTATAATGTAGAAACAATGTAAAGAATGGCAAATTGCCTTCTGTAGGGGGTGGGGGAAGGGAAGTTAGATTAGGGGGGAAATTGTAAAATTCAAAATAAATAAAATCTTAAAAAAAAAAAAAGACAGAGACCTGATAAAGAACTTAGTTTTAATGGATCCAGGTCTCACACTGTACCAGGGCCATCTTCAATCCTCCTGATCTATATCTGGTCAATAGACCCAGATGAATCTGAAGTAGAAAGTAAGACTGGCGACTTTGTATAGCCCTCTCTCACTTAAATTCCATTGCATGCCAAGGCATCACTTCTCTGATGTCATAGTCCATTTTGAGAAGGAAAGATAGCACTCTTTGTTTCCAAAGTCCTTAATTTAATTTAATGTTTATTTTTGCATTATGATCTGCAGATATCAGATTTTTGGCATTTGATTGTGAGATTTTTATATTTAATAAATATACTTTTTATCAAGATGTTATTATAGCTGATAGGGGAAAGGGGAAGGAGGAAATATACTCCTTTCTATGCCCATTTACTTTTCTCCAGAGATTTTTTCATATCTAACTTTTCCAAATTCTATTAATTTGCAGATCTCCTTTAAAATTTTATGTTTAGATTTATCTAGGTATGAGAGGGAAAAGTAAAGGAACCTCATTAGTGTAGTTTTATTTTCTTTTTTTCCTATAATTCACTTAACTTTAAGAAATTGGATCCTTTGTCATTTTGTGCTTATATGTTTAGTACTGAAATGACTTCATTTTCTATGGTTCCTTCTAACCAAATAGCTTCTCTGCTTATCCTTTTTTAGTTCTTCTTTTGTTTTGTCTGAGATAATGATTGCTTCCTCCCCCTTTTTTAACTTTAGCTGAAGTTAATAGATTCTTCTCCAGATTCTTACTTTAAATTCTCTGAGTGTCTCTTTGCTTTAAGTGTGTTTTTTTAAGACAACATATTGTTGAATTAATGTTTTAAGCCATTCTTCTATCACAACTTTCAGTTGTACTTACTAACTGTGCATCTATCTCCATCCCATTTTCTTATTCTCTATTTTTTCTTGTTTTTCGTTTCTTTTTTAAATTTTTTCTTGCTTATTCTTTTTTTGTCTTGTCTCTCCTCAAGTCTTTTTTTGCTTCTGACCACTTCTCTCTATTATTTGCCCTGCCTTTTATTGCCCCCCACCTTTTCCTTTACCTTATCTCCTTCTACTACTTCCCTTTTAAGATGGATTTCTATTACCATTTAGTTTTGTGTATGTATATGTTTGTTTGTTTTTTTTTTTTTTTTGCAAGGCAAATGGGGTTAAGTGGCTTGCCCAAGGCCACACAGCTAGGTAATTATTAAGTGTCTGAGGCTAGATTTGAACTCAGGTACTCCTGACTCCAGGGCCGGTGCTTTATCCACTGCGCCACCTAGCCGCCCATGTGTATGTATATATGTATGTATGTTTGTACCCACTTTGAACCAAGTCAGATGTGAGTGAAGTTCAAACTTTGACTCCCTTATTTCTTCTCTATTCTGAAATGACTTCCTTATATACTTCTTTTATGTGAGATAATTTTTCTTCTTCCTTGTCCTTTCTCCTTATCCCAAAACTTCCCTCTTTCCTCCCTATTCATTTTTTACATCATCTCAACATCATTGACATACTCCCAACACACTCTTTCATTGTAGAATTCTTCTAATGGCTCTAATAATAAAGTTTTTAAAAGTTACATGGATCATTTTCCCATTGATAAAAGTAAACAGTTTAACCATATTGGTCCCTGTTGATCTGTATTCAGACTCTATCAGTTCTTTCTCTGAATGCAGATATCAATTTTCATAATAGGCCTTTTGGAGTTCTCTTAGAGGCAGCTAGAGAACAAGCCAGCAGGGAAGATTCCAACCCCAAACAGAGTCTGAACCCTAGGAACATTGGGGCAAAAGACAGGACTGGTCAGGAACAAACCACTGCTAAGTCAGAACCTGGAGGAAACAAACCTCTGCAAAGGCAAGCCTAGACTACATAGGCAACATCTTCACCAATGCCAAGTCAAAAATCAGACGCCAGCCTCAGCAAAAAAAAAGCTTGTATCCATACTCCCTATACCCCAGGAGCAGACCTAAGGCAATAAAGATGAGCAAAAAAGCTAAATGAACACTCACTATAGAAAACGACTTTATAGACAAAGATGATAATAATGCCATGTCTGAAGAAGAAATCAGTGAAGAATCACAAGGGAAGTATCAAAACAGTCTACAAATTGGACTCAAATACAAAAGCTCATTGAAGAGCTTAAAAAAGAATTTAAAAACCAAAGAAGAGAGAGAAAGAAGAAAAATGGAAAAAAAAAAGAAATGAGACATGCATGAAAATTATGAAAAAGTGACCAAACAAATCAACTCAGTTAAAAGTAAAAATAACCAACTGGAAAAGGAAACACAAAATCTAATTGAAGGAAATAAAACCCTAAAAATTAGAATTGAACAGATAGAACCCAATGAATCTGTAAGACCATAAGATTACATCAAACAAAATAAAAAGGCTGGAAAAAACTGAAGCAAATGTAAAGTACCTTTTAGGGAAAGTGAATGAACTGTCAAAGAAATTCAGGAGAGACAATCTAGAAATCATCAGACTACTGGAAAGCATAGATAAAAAAAAAAAAACCCAGAATTCTCTTGGTATACTGTATTGTTGAAAATACTCCTAGTTCTAATTTTTTAAGGAATTATTTTCTTCAGTGAACTTTTATATCTGTCTGATTCTTTTCAGGCAATTATTTTCCGCAGTGAATTTTTGTATCCCTTTTCCCCTTTGTCCATTTCTATTTATAAGATATATTCTGTATTTTTCCTGTCTCTTCTACCAAGATTTTGTATTTTTATTTATTTTTTTCTCTCTTTGCTTTCATTTCTTTACCTAATTTCTGCTCTATAACACTTGTTTTATTTTCAATTTTTTAACTCTTCTGGAAATTCTTGAAGGACTTGCATGAAATTTACATTTTTTCTTTGAATTTTTGCTTGTGACTGAGTTTGTGGCTTTATCTTCCCTGTCACCATAGTAGATTTTTATGGCCAGGTTCATTTTGTTTTTATTGTTGGCTCATTTTCCTAACTTATTTAGTGAATTTGAACTCTCTGTCAAAATTGGGTTCTCTTCCTAGCATAAGAGTGGAGGGGGAACCATCTCAAACTTTAGGCTTTTTCATTCTGCTGCTTTTAGAAACAATTCTGGGTGTTTGGAAGGTTTTGGTTTTGAAAATTGGTGTGGTCTGGTCAGAGGTGTGGGCACGGCTCCTCTAGTTTTCATATTAGTCCTTAACCAGAAAATTCTCCTTGATTTCTTGGGATTACAACTGACACTGTTCCTCAGGGTCACTGTTCCTTTGGGATTGAAGGTGATCCTGTTCTTTAGGGTCCTTGATCCCTTGGTATTGGAAGCTATACTCCTCCCTAGGATCTCTGATCCTTATAACCAAAAGAAATATATTGCCTCATGGTTTCTACTTACTTTTAACCCAAACTGCTCCTCTGAACTCTTAAACTATGACCCAGAAGTGGGTATAAATAATGGAATTTCCAAACAGTTCCCCCTCAGGGTTCTTGCTTCTTCTTAAATTCAAGTCATCCTCTCTTCCCTTGAACTATGACCAGAAATAGGTATATTTAATGGTGTTGCTAAACAACATCAGGTCCAGTGCTAGAATTGGGGTTCTCTGTCACCTCTTTCTAACCTTTGCCAGATCTTCTTACTGAGAAGCTTGAGAGTTAAAGAAGTTTCCGCTGCTGCTGCTTCTGGCACCACCACCTAAGTCCATACATATGGACTTTGGGTCAGAAAATACCCCTCCCCCTTGTCACAGGTTTCCCTTTCTAATGTACGAAGATGTTTTGGAATGACAGAATGATTCATCCTGACATTTTGCCAGATATGTCATTCCAGAATTTAATTTGAGGCCTTATTTTAAAGTTGTTTGGAGAATAATGTTGCAAGAACTCAGCTAAGTGTTTTCTTAAAGTGAAAAATAGAATCCCTTCCTGACTTTAGTGGAATTATTTATTGACTAATATGGAAGACAAAGTTCATATATGTATTTGATTGGTTTAAGGAATGAACAGGTGATGAAACTCCCCTTAATAACAGAGGTTGAACCTTGTTTCAGAGAATTACCTAGAGCACTCAGACATTAAGTAACTTGTCCACGATCATATAGCCAGTTTCAGAGACAGGAATTAGGATCCACCATATATTTTAGTCAATTATTAACAGTAATATATGAGTAATTTAGAGAATATGTACAAAGTTTCAGTGAATATGGAGATTGCTCCATCACCCTCCTATATTAGAGTTAATGATCCTAAGGTCAGAAAAGAGAAATGATTTGTTCAAGAAACATTTTTAAGGGCAGCTAAGTGGCACAGTGGATAGAACACCAACCCTAGAGTCAGGCTGACCTGAGTTTAAATCTGACTTCAGACATTTAATAATTACCTGGCTATGTGAATTTTGCATTACAACAAAAGAAACACTTTTATTAAATTTCAGAATTCAAATCCAACTCTTTTGACAAGAATGAGTATTCTTTCCACTATATTTCACTGTCCCTGTTCTAGAAATTATGATGAATGAGAACTCATTTCCTCTTGTGGGGGTATTAATAAAGATTTAAGACTGGTGGGATTTTCTTGACTGCAGATGAGATATGACAGTAAATTTCCCATAAAGTGAGAAAATTACATGTTTTGCTCAGAGGTCCAAGTTCTTTTCTACCCTTCTTTATGAAATTAATAAAAGAAATGGTTTCAATTCCCCCTCTTTGCTAAAACAAAACACCTCTGTGCTTCATGTCTTTTTCAAAACACATTAATAATGCCAACTAGAATAGATGTTCCTCCAAGCTTGTCTTCCTTTTAGTCACAAAAATGTTAAGTAGTTAATGAGTCAATTGTCAGTCAAGTCCAAATTAATTCTCCTCCTCTTCTCTATACTTGTATTGGAAAGGAAGGAAAGAGGATAAAGAGATTTGATAAGAGGAAGGGTACTGAAAGAAGTGGGGAGTGGTAATCTAGTCTAAAATTCACCATTATATCTTGTTGAAGAATAGCAATGAAATATTTTGAATTGTTAGTGTCAATCTTTATTATAGTAGTATGCCATGACACTGATCCCTTTATAAAATGCATTGTGTTCAATCCAGTCAGTAGCACCTGGTCTCCAATAATCTTAGAGGACAACATTAAACTTCCAAATAAGTTCCTGACAGGGCCAGTGGCATTTTAGACTTACTTAACCTTTGGACAGTTTCTTGACAAAACACCTGAAAAATATCTTCAATGCATAGAGGAGATGTTCCATATCCCAGGCAAGTATGTTTGATGCCCATTATATAGATGGGAAGTTTTTTATTTTATATTTTTTTTCTTGTCACTGTGACAGAAATTTAGAGTTCTCAGAACTAATGGAAAAGTGACTATTATGTATTTACACAGACCTAATCAGGTAAATAGGTCACAGCACATCACAAATGAGAAAGTATTGTTCAAGAGTAAAGGAAGATTGAAAATGGATTAATTTTGCCACATGGATTTATGGAGAATGGTGTTACTCCACAATCAAATGAAATAAATGATTATATGGATAATTTCTTATGATAGATTTTTTCATTTAGTAGTTTTTCCCATGTTATACATTAAAACAATTTTTAACATTCATTTTTTTAAATTTTGAGTTCCAAATTATTTCCCTCCTCATCCCCAGCCCCTCAGTGACAAGACAAGCAAGTGATAGAGGTTTTACATATATAGTCATGCAAAATATTTCCATTTAAGTTATGTTGTGAAAGAACAAGAAAAAACCCTCCAGTAAAATAAAGTAAAAAGAATAAGTATGCTTCAATTTGTAGTCAGACACCATCAGTTCTTTCTCTAAGGATGGATTGTAATTTTATCATAAGTTCTTCAGAATTGTCTTGGATAATTGTGTTGTTGAGAATAGTTAAGTCATTCATAGCTGATCATCCTACAATATTCCTGTTATTTGCACACAGTACATTTCACTGTAGCTTATATAAGTTTTTCCAAGTCTTTTTGAAAGCATCCTGTTCATCATTTATTATAGCAGAATAGTATCCCATTATAATTCCACACAACAGTTTGTTAATACATTCCCCAGTTGATGGGCATCCCCTCAATTCCCAATGCTTTGCCACAAGGAAAAAAGCTGTTATAAATATAGATCCTTTCCCTTTTTGTCTTTGGATTTTTTAAAAATCTCTTTTAGGATAAAAACCTAGTAGTCATGTTTCTAAGTCAAAGGGTATACATGGTTTTGTGACCATTTGGTCAGAGTTCCAAATTGCTGTTCAGAATAACTTAATCAGTTCACAACTCTACCAATAATCCATTAATGTCTCAACTCCAGCAAAAAAGCATTAATGTATCAGTTTTCTTACATTCTCTCCAACATTTATTATTTTTCTATAAAATTAAACAACCTAATAGCCATGAAGTAATACTTCAGAATTGTTTTAATCTTTTTTTAAATTGATGCAATCAATGGTGAGTTAAAACATTTATCATACATCTGAGATATTTTTGAATACTTTATCTGAAAACTCTTCATTTCTTTTGATCATTTATCAGTTGATAAATGGTTCTTATTTTTATAAATTTGATTCAGTTCTCTATAGGTTTACGAATTGAGGTCTTTGTCATAGAAACTTTTCAAAATTTTATTTCAAAGTTACTACTGCTAACTATATCCTCCCATCCTCCCCCTATCTCATTTATTCCAGTCTCTCTTTCTTTTCACCCTGTTCCTTCTAAAAGGTGTTTTGGTTCTGATTACTCCCTATCCCAATCTGCCCTGCCTTCTAATACTCCCCCCACCCCTTCTTCTCTTATCCACTTCCCTTCCTACTTTCCTCTAGGGTAAGCTAGATTTCTTTTTTTTTTAGGATTTTTTTTTTTGTAAGCCAGTGAGGTTAAGTGGTTTGCCCAAGGTCACACAGCTAGGTTATTATTAAGTGTCTGAGGCCGCATTTTAACTCAGGTACTCCTGACTCTAGGGCCGTTGCTCTATCCACTGAGCCACCTGGCTGCCCCAGTAAGCTAGATTTCTATACCCAATTGAATATTTCTACAGAGAAATAGGTTCACTACCTCCCCCTCAGCTCCCCTTTCTTCCACATATACTGCAAAAGCTTTCTCTTTCCCCTTTTATGAGATGTTATCCCGTTAAACATGTCCCTTTAATTTTCTCCCAGTGCATTCCTCTCTCATCCATTGTGCCTCTTTTACTATTTGAACTAGTCTGTTTTTTTAGGTGTTATTGTTCTTAGTAATTTTTTGTGTCTCCTTTACCAAGGTGTTGACTTTTTCTATGATTCTGACCTCCTTCACGAACAATTACTTGGGGTTCTTCATGATCATTTTTTCTGACTCTCTGATTCATGGGACTGGTGAGGGGGGTCATGTTCTGGCATATGAGGTACAACAGAAAGATTGATGGGTCATGTCTCAGTGAATCTAGATTCTAAACCCTATTCTTACATAGCCTGAATTTATTCAAGGAACATAAGCTCTCCCTATATGTATGTATACATATACAGAGTATATACATGTCAAATAAATGTAATGTAAACACAAACATGAGGAAAAGCCAGGAATCTGCTAAAATGAGAAATGCAAGGCTGCAATCAATAATGACCATTTCTTGAATGATGCTTGCCTTTTTTCCTCACTTTAGTTCAATTTTGTCCAGTTCTTCTTTTCTTCCTCCCTTCTTTTCTCTTTTTTCTTTTCTTTTTCTTCCTTCCTTCCTTTTCTCCCCTCTCCTCCTTCTCTCCCTCCATCTTTCCCTCATTTTCTTCCTTCCCCCTTTCCTTCTTTCTTGCTTTCTCCCCTTCCTTCCCTCTCTCTTTCGCTCCATCCTTTCCTTCCTTTTCTTCCTTCTTCTTTCTTTCCTTTTTCCTTTCCTTTATTCTTCATTGTCTAACTTTTTAGCTTCAACAAAGAGTGTCTAAGTCCAAATTTATTTTCTCATCCATATATTTCACCCATTTTAAATCACTCCTTCTTGATTTGAACTTGAATGTGAGCAAATACTGCAAAACAAGTAGAGAATTACTTTATCTCCAATAAGGGGGAAAAAATAAAGTCTTCTCCACAGTGGTATCTAGAATCCCAGCATACTCAGAAATTATCTTATTGTACTTGAAATAATTCTTCCCCAGCTGACCACTTTGGTTTAATTGCTTCCTGTGCATCTCTGCTCTGTGGGAAAATCTACAAATGGATTTGGAGCATGGTAAAGCTTATTTCTCCTTAAGGCACTGAAAATTGCTAATTACCATCCAAAGTTCTCCATTCAGAACCACTTGATATATAGTTCTTTATCTCAAATGATTAAATATTTATTATTTAAATGTTTGCTTAATGTAAGGGTACTGTGTTCTTGATATTGCTTCCCTCCAGGGGAAACACAACAACAACAACAACATAACAGACAAGTTAGAAACTGAAAAATACATCCTGGTATAGATGGAGAAGAAACATCACACTAGGAGATAGCCACATAAATCAGAGCAATTACCAGCTGATTTCTATTAAGTTTCAAAAATATAATTATTTGGCTCTTAGAAAAATTAGACTGTTTCCTATCTTATGATTTTTTTATTTTTTCCCATTCCACAACTACTCTTTAGTAAAGTAAATCAAACCTTTGAGGTCTGACTTTGAAATCATTCTCTCCTGTACTTTATTAGATTCACTGTTTTGTTCCTGTCCTGGAAGTAGCACCTTAAAAAAAATTGGAACCTCCCACATGCTTGCTAAAGATCAAATGCAACAGAAGTCCTCTACCTTTGAAAATATGTGGAAAGCACAGCTATATTGAAAGATGGAAATCAAAAGGGGGTCTGATGAAACAAACTTAAAAAAAGATTAAAGATTGCCTTTTTTTCCTCTTGAAGCTCATTCAGAGGCACATTCTCTTTGCTTTCCAAGGTCACTAAGCTATGGTGCCACAAAGGTAAACTTACAGAAGTTTTGATGGGGTTTGTAAGCTCTCTGCTTAATGCTTCTAAGTCCAATCCCATTCCAGGTATTACATTTATGAACCTAGCTTTTCATAGGTGTTAATATAGAGAAACTAAGAAATATTTCTTTTAAGAAGTTTTTTTTTTGGTTTTTGCAAGGCAAATGAGGTTAAGTGGCTTGCCCAAGGCCACACAGCTAGGTAATTATTAAATGTCTGAGACCGAATTTGAACCCAGGTACTCCTGACTCCAGGGCTGGTGCTTTATCCACTGCACCACCTAGTTGCCCCCGAAGAAGTTTTAAATAATATGGAAAGTACATAGTCTTCTTCTATTTTAAAAATTGAATATTGTTTTACCTGGATTTTACTTTTACCACAGATCTAAAGGCCACTTTCAAAAAAAAACACTATCCAGCTAGGAGGCAAAGTTTTAGAATGGGACTATCATTGATTGGTTGTATGATCTTGGGGGAGAGAGAAAGAGAGAGAGAGAGAGAGAGAGAGAGAGAGAGAGAGAGAGAGAGATTTGACTTTCTAGGCACTGGTTTCTACTTCTATAAAATGAAGAAGGGGGGGCTAGATGACATCTAGGACCTTTCTGACAGTAACATTCTAATTTTAATTAGAAATGTCAGTTGGGAAAACATTTTAAAAACCATATAATCCAGTTTCTAGAACTGTATTGAGTTCAAGTATTCTGGACCACAGTACCCATAAGACACCTAAATATCACAGAAATTATAATATTTCATTTAATTGAGAATGAATGGAGTAACCCCCATTGTGATGAACACTTCTGTTAAGTAGGGATATTTTCATTCTTTGAGCCTATGTATTTTACACCTAGCATAAGACCTTGCAAGTAGAATATGTGTAATAAATAACAGTTGACTAATTGATTGAGTATTATAAGATGAACACATTAGAGATCTGTAGAAAAAACACAACCCTATGTAATGTCCAAGTCTAAGGACCTTGGAAAAATAGAAAGGGACTCAAGTTACTATCAAGGACCTACTTTTTGCCTCCTATTATTTAAAAAAAATAATTGTCCATATTTATGCAATACTTTATGAGGATGAGCCACAAAACAGGTAACAATTTAAAAAATTTAGCCAAACTACATGTTAACGTATTTGAGGTGAGTCATAGAAAGGATTCAAATTAAGCATACAAGTATAGAAAACATACTTATATATTGTGCATATTGGGGGGGGGGGATGCAGGAAAAGGCAGAGACAGGACCTGTCAGTCCATAGATGTCAAAGACAGCTTAGAAGGTTATCAGGAAACGTCGGTCACACCTGAGTGAGAATAGAACTCAGTTTGGCACAGACCTGGCCCCAGCAAACCAGGAGAAGCTTTTGGAAACCACTGAATTAGCAAGAGCAATAGCTGCTTCCAGAGCTCTCAGTCCTCAGACGGTAAGGGGATAGAATAACTGGTCAGAAGGAGAGCACAAGGGCCTCTTTGCTAATATTGAGGCAGAATTCTCTTTATTTACCAATACTCAGATTTGGGTCACAATCCTGGGTGTCAGTGCCAAGGCAAGGAGGAGCAGTAGCACATCAGAACTTGTTGCTGTAGGGGTGTAGGGACCCTCCTCATAGTCCCAATAGGGAAAAGAATGCTTGTGGTCATTCACAAAACAGAGCCCATGTCAGGAGAGTAGTAAATACCTCTCTCCTTATTTTGTGCCACCTTAGAAGAAATAAAAATGTTCATGCATCCTCTGAAAACAGCTGCACAAAATCCCAGAAGCTTGGGACAGTTCACCCTCCAAACTGGAAGTAGAGTCCTACTTTAATAAAAAGTTAAAATCAAGTCATAGACTGGGAAAATGGATAAACAACAGAAAAAAAGTTGACCAGAGAAAGTTAGATGGTTTCAAGTAAGATCAAAATACACCCTCATAAAATAACAAAATCAAAACTCCTTCATCCAAATCCTTCAATAAAAACATAAATTTTTCTTGGACCATGTAAAATCTGAAAAAGAATTTTGAAAATTAGGTGAGAGGTCAAAGAAAAAATGAGAAAACAAATGAGAGTGATGCAAGAAAATCATGAAAAACAAGTCCATAACTTGGTAAAGGAGACACACAAAAAAAACTGAAGAAAATAGCTCCTTAAAAACCAGACTAGGTCAAATAGTAAAAGAGGTAAAAAAAAGTTAATGAGGAGAAGAATGCCTTAAAAAATTGATCAAATGGAAAGAGACATAAAAATTAAATGAAAAAAAAAAGACACCATAAAAAGTATAATTGATCAAGTGGAAAAAAGATACAAAATCTCACTGAAGAGAATAATTCTTTAAAAATTAGCTTTTGAGAAAATGGAAGTTAATGACTTTATGGGAAATAAAGAAACAATTTAAAAAACCCTAAAAATGAAAAATAATTGGAAGAAAAAAATTGATTTGAAATATAGATTCAGAAAAGATAATATAAAATTTATTGGACTACCTGATAGCCACGATAAAAAAAAGAAAGCCCAGACATCATTTTGCACAAAATTATCAAGGAGAACTTCCATGATATTGTAATACCAGAGGGTAAAAATGAAATTGGATGAAACCCACCATTCACCTTCAAAAAGAGAACCCAAAATGAAAACTCCCAGAACTATTATAGTCAAATTTCAGAGCTCCCAGATCAAGTAGAAAATATTGCAAGTAGTCAGAAAAAGACAATTCATGTATTGTGGAGCCATATTCATCATGACATAAGTTAGCAACTTTTACATTAAAGTTTCATAGAGATTGAAATCTGATATTCCAAAAGGCAAAAGAGCTTGAAGAATCAACTATCCAGAAAAAAAATAGAGCATTCTTTCAGGAGAAAAGATAGCTATTCAATGAAATAGAGGGCTTTCAAATTTTTCTTATGAAAACACCAGAGTGTGAAAAGAAAATTTGATCTTCAAATATAATAATCAAGAAAAATATAAAAAAGTAAAAAGGAAAGGGAAATCATAAAGGACTTAATGATGCTGAACTGTTCATGTTCCTACATACAAAGATGATGCTGATAATTTATAAGACCTTTTTCATTTTTAGGGTAGTTAGAAGGAGTGTGTATGTGCATATATATATATATATTATATATATAAATGTATACATAGATAGATAGATAGATAGATAGATAGATAGATAGATAGAGGGCACAGTAAGAAGGAATGATAATCTAAAAATTAAATTAAGGGGTGAGAAAGGAATGTCCTGGGAAAAAAAGAAAAGGGAGGTAGAATGGGGTAAAGAAATAAAAAAAAATGCTTTCACAAAGGAATGTAAGAGGAGGTAAGTGAGGGAGAGTGAGTGCATCTTCCTTTCACTAAATTTGCCTAAAAAATGTTAATAAGACAGACACACACTCAACTGAATATAGAAATTTACCTTACCTACAGGAAAATAGGAGGGAAACAGGATAAAAGAAAGGGGAGAGTGGAGATAGAAAGGAAAATAGATTAGGGCAGGGACTAGGGGAGATCCATAATACTTTAGAAGAGGGACAGAAATGAAAGGATAGAGAAAATAGAAAAAATAGGGACTTGGGCAGTAGTAATTATCAAAAGTAACTGTGAAAAAGAAATTTGAAGCAAGTGTCACTGATAAAGGATTTATTTTTCAAATATGAAGAGAACTGAGTCAAATTTATAAATATGAGTCATTTCACAATTGATTATTGATCAAAAGATTCGAACAGTTTTCAGATAAAGTTATCAATGCCATCTATAGCCATATTAAAAATGTGTTCCTTTTTCTCAGCAGTACATGGCACCTTCACCAAAACTGACCATCTACTAGGTCACAAAAACCTTAAAAGCAAATGCAGAAAGGCAGAAATAAATAATTCTCAGATCATGATGCAATAAAAGTTATATGTAATAAAGGGTCATTGAAAGATAAACCAAGAAGTAATTGGAAATTAAATAACTATCTTAAATAATGGTTGGATCAAACAGCAAATAATAAAAATAATGATTATATCCAAGAAAATGATAATAATGAGACATAAATACCAAAAGTTCTAGGATTCAGCCAAGGCAGTTTTGAGGGGAAACTTTATATCTCTAACTGCCTATATGAATAAAAATAGAGAACAAGGAGATCAATGAATTGGATATGCAACTAAAAAAGCTAGTCAAAGAACAAATTGAACATCCCCAATTAAATACCAAACTAGAAATTATGAAAATCAAGGGAAAGGTTAATAAAATAGATAGCAAAACACCATTGATCTCATAAATAAATCTAAGAGTTGGTTTCATGAAAAAGCCAATAAAATAAACAATCCTCTAGTTAATCTGATTAAGACAAAAGAGAAGATAACTAAAAAAATAAAAAGGATAAACTAACCACCAATGAGGAGGAAACTAGAAATAATTCAGAGCTACTTTTCTAAACTGTATGCGAATAAATTGGACAACTGGAGTGAACTGGATGAATATTTACAAAAAAAAAAACTGCCCAGAGTAACAAAAGAGGAAATATAAATAACCCCATTTTGGACTATGTGCTATTCTTGCCTTTTTTGTAAACTCCAGATTAATTTTGTTACTATTTATTCTAGCTCAGTAAAGTAGCTGTTTGGTGATTTGATTGGTATGGCAGTGAAAAGTAATTTAATTTGGGTAGAATTGTCATTTTTATTATATTAGCTCAACCTAACCATGAGCATTTGACATCATTCCAATTTTTTAGAACTGACTTTATTTGGGTGAGGAGAGCTTTATAATTGTGTTCATACAGCTACTAGGTTTGTCTTGGGAGGTAGGTTCCCAAGTATTTAATGTTATCTACAGTTATTTAAATGTAATTTCTCTTTCTATAACTTGTTTTTGGACTTTGTGGTCCGCATACAGAAATGCTGATGATTTATGTGGGTTTATTTTTATATTATGCTACTTTGCTAAATTTAATTGTTTCAAGGAAGTTTTTAGATGATTTTCTCAGATTCTCTAGGTACATCATTATATCATCTTCAAAGAGTGAAACTTTTACTTCCTCATTGTCTTCAACTTCTTTTTCTTCTCTTATTGCTACTGCTAACATTTCTAATACTATATTGAATAGTTATAGTGATAGTGGGCATCCTTGTTTCACCCCTGAAGTTATTAGAAATGCTCTGATTTTATTCCCATTAATTATAATATTTGTTGATGGTTTTAGATAGATACTATGAATGAATGTTGTACTTTATCAAAGGCTTTTTCAGTATCTGTTGAGATAATCATGTGTTTTTGTTGTTTTACTTTTGATATGTTTAATTATATTGAGTGTTTTCCTAATGTTGGACCATCCCTGCCTGCCTGGTATAAATCCAACCTGATCAGGGTATATTAATCTAGTAATAACTTGCTGTAGTCTCATTACTAAAATTTTGTTTAACATTTTTGCATCAATATTCATTAGGGAAATTGGTCTATAATTTTCTTTGTTTTGTTTCTTCCTGGTTTAGGTATCAGCACCATATTGGTGTCATAAAAGGAGTTTGGTAGAACTTCTTCCTCTCCTATTTTTTAAAATAGTTCATGTAGAATAGGAATTAATTGTTCCTTAAATGTTTGGTAGAATTCATTTGTAAATCCATCTGAACCTGGAGATTTTTTCTTAGGAAGTTTGTTGATGGTTTCTTCAATTTCATTGTTTGTTTGTTTGCTTGTTTAGATCCATTTGTACATGTATATTCCCAAATTTTGTATCTTGGGAATGTACATGTACAAATGGATCTAAACAAGCAAACAAACAAAAAAACAAACAAATAAAAACAGGCATACCCTTTGACCTAGCAATGCCATTAGTAGATCTGTATCCAAAACGAGATAAAAATAAAAAAGAAAAAGAATCTATATATACAAGAATATTTATAGCAGGTGTTTTCTGATGGTAAGGAATTAGAAACTGAGGTGATGCCCCATTAGTTGGAGAATGACTGAACAAATCTGAGTGTGTGATTATGATGGAATACTATTTTACTATAAAAATTGATGAGCAGGATAGTTTTTGAAAAATCAGAAGGGCTTATATGGGTTGATGCAAAGTGGAATGTATTGTATTGAAATAACAGCAATATTGCAAGATGATCACATCTAAATGACCTAACTTTTCACAGCAATACAGTGATTAAAGATAACTCTAAAGGGCATATGAAGAATTCTATCCATGCCCAGAGAAAAACCTGATGTTATATGAATGCAGATGAACTTCCTAACATGGAAGTCAACCCATACAAACAAAATTCTAGAAAGTCACTAGTAGCTACAAGGGGGAAGTGGAAGCATCAGAAGGGAGAAGACAAAGAAGGCTGAGTGAAGAATTTACCAAAAACAACCTTTTATGTAAGGTTTTCAATTTTGTTTGATATTACTTCTACTTCAGGGAAGTCGATTTATGTTGTTATCAAATCATAAATTTTGTTTTTGAAAGATAATTCTAGTCTAATAATTAATCTACTCAACCAGGATCAGGTCTTGTCTCTAACCTTGGTTCTGGGATCTATTAATATTTTAAAACATATGATAGAGGAAGGTGGAAAGGAAATTAAGCTTGGAGTGCAAGCTATAGCAGCTAAGGGGTAATTCAGGATTGGGCAATAAAGCAATTTCACTCCTTGATTCACTCCTCTGTATATCGTTCTAGCACTAATTAACTAATACCATATATTTTACCCTGTTTAATGAAATAGTTCAATTAAAGTTCAGCTATGATTACACAGAAGGTGTTAAGGCCAAAAGGCCTTGCTGAGTGATATCATTCTACCATTAAGGAAAAAAAAGGAAAAGCAATAGAAAGTTATCCCAAACTTATTTGTAATAAATACACAGACTTATTTCTGCATTACTGCTGGTATTAGTTAATAATCCATAAGTACATTTTTCAATGAAAAAATATTAGCATCTTCTAGCCTTCTAGACCTTTGTTATGGTCATAAAATACTTGGATGCTTACAAATTGCTTTATATACATTATTTTAATACTATTTTACAATAAGTGCCATTTTATTTTTTTTCCCATTCTACAGATAATGAAAATGATGCTCAACTAGGCTAAGTGATTTGTCTTAGTTCTAACTCCTAGTGAATATAGATTATAGTTAGTAATTCTTACAGAGGACAAAGAGATTTGAGACAAGGTTAGGAAGATTACCAGTTTCTATGCCTGACCCACACCCACTGGAATTAAAGGCAGCAGGGAGGAATTACGTGCAAAAAGAGAATAAGAGGAAACTCAGAGAGCTGTCAGTGGTCAAGCCTGTGTGAGAGGATGTGAAGATTCCATGTTTTATGAACTAGGTGTGAAAGGAATGATCTAAGTGAACCATGAATTGCATGAAATCCATACCATTACCTAAGCACCATTTAAGGAGGGAGATGGTGACAATCTTTGCCACATACATTTTTTCATCTTTTATACTTCTCCTGTAGGGAGAGCAAAATGTATTATAAATTATCTATTCATTTGAAGATCATTGTCCTCCATCCTTAGCAGACTATGTCAAAGACAGCTTGGGAGGGGAAGGAGAAAAGGAGCAAGGTATAAAAATGAATGAATAACTGAATAAAGCCATTATTTAGTAATTACTATATGCAAAGCTGCAAATTAGAAGGAAAAGTCCTGTGATCATTAGGGTGCAGCTGTAAAATAGGTGTCAATTCCTTTTTTTTAAACCAGTATTTCTTCTGATAAATTCATATTCTTTTCTGAGGTTGAATAATTTTCTTTTTGGGGAATATAGTATTGTAGCCATAGCTCCTCCAAGAGCAGTGGTCAGGCTAAATATATATGGTTATTGTTTCACACACTAAGGACTGTGGACTAGAAAGAGTGTTATCCCTAAGGCTATTGACTTCAGGGCACTGTGTTATCTCCTTCAAGAAGATAACAAAGTGGTAGAGATGGTCTTAACAAGCTGCCTCCTCTCCCTTCTACAGTATCCTTTTATGCTTCCTTTGAATTGCTTTGCTTATTTTTCATGGACATGTGCAGTATTTTGTGGAAATGACTGGGCCTTTTCTCCAGAATTTGCTTCCCCAGATGCTGGCTGTGAGAATAAATATAACATATATACCAGGTTAAAAATATGTCTTTGTTTTTGAGAAACACTACTACTTAGGTTGTGGAGGAGGTGGAGAAGAATCAGAAAAGTCTACAATGGCATTGAATTTAGCAATGAAGAGAGGTAGCAATTCTAAAGAACAGTGGTGAGTATAGAGACTATTTCCATCAAGTTGAACATTCTCTGAAAAAATATGGAGATTAGAGAGAGCACAGTTACATCAAAATCACAAATAATATCAAATGAACACTGAAACATAGAATATATTATTGAGAATTAACATGGAATATAAAAAAAAGATAGGTAAGTCACAGCCAGCTTTTGCATAGGTTTAGATATCAAAAGAAAGCATTTTCTATTTTCGCCTAAAGTTAAGTGGAAAGCTACTGAAACTTTTTGAGCAGGAGACTGATGGGTTTAGACCTGTTCATTGAGTATATCACTCTGGCAACTGACTGGAGATTAGATTGGAGCAGGGGAGGTAAGGGTTCCACAGCATGGCAGAAAGAGGAATGCACCAACATGCACAAGCACATGCACACACACACACACACACACACACACACACACACACACACATGGACACACATACAGTCAATAACTTCAAGAAACTTACATTTCACCATGGAATATAATGCATAATAAGTAATTTTATAAAAGAGTGAGAAATAATTAAAAACTGGGGGTAATGAGTGGCTAGGTGGTACAGTGGATAGAGGGATAGAGCACCAGCCCTGGAGTCAGGAGTACCTGAGTTCAAATCTGGCCTCAGACACTTAATAATTACCTAGCTGGGTGGCCTTGGGCAAGCCACTTAACCCCATTGCCTTGCAACCCCCCCCCCCCCAAAACTTAAAATAACTGGGGGTAAGAGTCGTGGAGCAGGGAATTAAGAAAGTCTTCACATGGGAGGGCAAACCTGAACTAAGCTTGGAATGAAGATAGGTATTCTACTAGGTGGAAGGGAAGAAACTATGCCTACAATAAATGGGGTGGAGGAAGGAAAGGAATTTTTTTTGCAGGAAAATTTTCAGGAATTGAGAGTCAGAACAATGCTAAGCATCATTCAAGCCACTCTAAATATCATGCTGGGTCAGGATTTTTTTATAGAATCTATTATGGGCCAGCTGTTATCACTTTTGATCTTTACAACAATCCTGGAAGGTAGAGACTTTTTTTTTTTCATTCCCATGTTTTATAGTTGAGAAAAATAAGGCAAACAAGTGAATTGTCCAGGATCACAAAACCGAGTGGTGTCTGATTCCAGTTTTGAACTCAAAGTTTCTTGACTCTAAGTGCATTTCTGTATCCTGTTAATTTCTCAACCACTTAGCTTTGCAACTAAACACGCAAACACACAAATAAATACTTAGAGAAATGTTTGTTCATATGCACACATATTTATATTATATACATGTGTATTGCATGTATGAGTATATATATGTTTATATGCATATGTATATGTGTATAAATATATATTCCCCTCTAATGCATTTGTATTGTTTTTCTAAATGATATTTATAGCTTGCTTATTTGAGTATAACATGGACATGTTGAAATCAACTTAACAGGTTCAAAGAACTGAGAATCTAAAGAAAATGTATAAAATCAGAGAAGCACCTTTATTGACAAATATAAAAATTCCAACAATTCATTTTTTTAACTCTGACTTAGAGAAGGTCAGTCAGTTCAATCTTATTTAGAAAATGGTTCTAACATTAAGGGAGATGGGAAAGTATTCCTCTAGAAGATGAGATGAAGACAGAAGAAGAGATGAATGGAGAGAAGTCCATGAAAATGCCTAAGATTTGGGAAATGGATGGTTTTTAATGAACAATATGAAAGCTATGTTTGTGCATTGAAATGTTTGGGAGGTATTAAATTGTAAGAAGACTGGAAATAGAAGAGGGAATACGAAGGGCTTTGAAAGTCAAATATGATTTTATTTGATCCTAAAGGTAAAAAAAATACTGGAATTTACTGAATACAGGGTTGACATGGTCAGTCCCATGCTTTAGGAAGATCAGTTTAATACCTTAATAGAGAATGTACTAAAGCAGAAAGAAACATGAGACAGGAGATCTACAAGAATGCTATAGTAATAGTCCAGATATGAGGTGATGAAAGCCTCTACCAGGGTGGAGACAGTATCAGAGAAGAGGAAAAGGTGTATACAAGAAATTTGCAAAGTTAAAAATCTACAAATTCTAACAATAGATTTAATCCAGGATTTGAGAAAATTAGAAATCAAAGATAGGGGTGGCTTGGTGGCGCAATGGATAAAGCACCGGCCCGGAGTCAGGAGTACCTGGGTTCAAATCCGGTCTCAGACACTTAATAATTACCTAGCTGTGTAGCCTTGAGCAAGCCACCTAACCCCATTTGCCTTGCCAAAAAGAAACCTAAAAAAACCCCAAAGAAATCAAAGATAAGTCCAAGGTTCTGAGCCTGAGAGACTGGAAGTATTGTGGCATCCTCAATTATAATAGGGAAGTTTATAAGAGGAAAGGTTTTGGGGAAAAGATGGTAGTTCCTTTTTGATTTCTATGGGATATATATTTTAAAATGTTGAATAGGCAGGTGAAATGCATGAATAGGTAAAGAGGAAAGTTAGAATTGGAAAAGAAGATCTAAAAGACTTTAGAGTTCCTGCCAAGATGGCAGAGAGAAGACAGGCACAGTTCTAAAGTCTCCTGATCTCTTCGCCATCTATCACATGAAACAAATCTCTTAAAAGAAATACAATCCAGAAAACCCAGAAAGAAAAGCCAGAAGAACAGCTACCTCAGGATTTGTCTCCCGCAGCAACCTTGGATGAATATGGGCGGGTGAGTCTGGGCTCCAAGGGAGGATCTGCCCCAGATCAGCCAGATTAACAGCTGAATTGGAACCAGCAGTCTGAGGGCCTGAGAGCGGACCTGTTGGATCAGTGGTGGGGCTGGACGAAAGGGGCTTGGGTCTGTGGGGAAGCAGAGGCGCTGATGTTGGTGCTGTCCCCCTCGAGCTCTGGGACCAGGCTGGGGGAAGTATTCTGGTGCAGGAGAACTGCAGACATCATCACTAGGCTTCTCTGGTCTGAGAAACTCTGAGGGCATGAACCATTGCAAAGAGGCTTCTCCTCAAACAAAGGCAAATTACTTCTGCCTCAAGCCCAGGAGTGTGAGCAAAAGAACCAGCCCAGCTGAGGAATGACCTCAGGCCAGGGTAAAGCCCACCATTGATTGAAGGCAAAAGAATTCAATAGTTCCAACTCCTGCCTTTGGGCAAAGGGAGAAGACCTCTCAACCAAGGTCACAGACACTCCAAAGAGGGCAACCAGCACCTCCTACTAGCCAGCCAGAGAAACTGCACTCAGGAAAGCCTTTAGCGATCCCAAGCCCAGGTGAACCATCCCCCCCCAACTCAAGGTCTTAGCATAATGAAGAAGGGTCAGCGGAAAGGTGGATACATAGACAAATTCCTGGAAGGGAAAGACCCCAACTCAGAGAGACCTGGAACCTCTGAGGAGAATACAATCTGGCTCCAGCACAGAAAGACTTCCTTGAAGAAATAAGGAAGGAGCTTAAAAATTTGGGGGAGACAATACCTTCAAAAGTACAATTGGACAAACACAAAAGGAGAATAAAACTCTCAGATCATCAATTGGACAATTACAAAATGAGAATAATTCTCTCAGATCCTCAAACGAACAAATGCAAAAAGAAATTAATTCTCTCAAAACCTCAATTGGTCAAATGGAAAGCTCTTTCAAAAGTAGAACTGACCAATTGGAAAAGGAGTTGCGAAAGGTTAATGAAGAAAACTACTCCCCCCAAAAGATAATGGAGTCTACAGAAAGTAATGACTTCATGAGACAGCAAGAGTCAGTTAAACAAAATCAAAAAATAGAAAAAATAGAAGCAAATATAAAATACCTCATCAACAAAACTACTGACCTCGAGCATAGATCGAGTAGGGGCAACCTGAAAATTTTAGGACTTCCTGAAAACACTGAAGAGAAAAAAAGCCTGGACATAATATTACAGGATCTAGTGATGGAAAACTGCCCTGATATCATGGAATCGGAGGGCAAAGTAGTTATTGAAAGAGTACAACTATCCCCACCAGAAAAAGATCCTAAAATGAAAACACCAAGGAATGTTGTGGCCAAACTGCAGAACTATCAGATAAAAGAGAAAATCCTGCAAGCAGCCAGAAAGAAACAATTTAAATGTCAAGGAGCCACAGTAAGGATCACGCAGGACCTGGCTGCATCAACTTTAAGGGATCGAAGGGGCTGGAATGAGATATTTCAAAGAGCAAGGGAGCTTGGAATGCAGCCAAGAATCTACTTTCCTGCAAAGCTGAGCCTTCTCTTCCGGGGAAAAAGATGGACATTTAACGAAATGGAAGTATTCCAAAAATTTCTGATGAAAAGACCAGAGCTAAACAGAAAATTTAGACATCAAACAGGAGGTTCAAGAGACACATGAAAAGGTTAAAAAAAAAGGGGGGGTGGCGGTAAAAGAAAAAAATGCAATTCAGTAAGTTGAAATTGGCTAAACCCCAGCATGGGGGTAAAAAAAAAAAGATTCTCATAAACCTTGAGAAATGTAACTCTAACAGAGAGAATACACCTAGCCAGAAATGATGGACATTCACGACCTATCCATGAGACTACTATCCAATGGGATGTAACTGGCTTTAACCCCACTTGGGAAAAAGACTCTAATAACTCTCAGGAATTTTGACTCTATTCGACAGAATGTACAGAATTAGAAGGGACAGACACTCAGAATTTTCCATGACTTAGACAGAAGGATCTTAAAAAAACACTACTGCCCCAACAAGGGGGACAGGAAAGAGATGGGAGGAGGGAGGGGATTGAATGCGATAAATCTCATTACTCTAAGAGGTACAAAAAAACCTATGGTAATCGTGGAGAAGAAGGGAGCAGAGGAGAAACACCTGAATCTTCTTCTCATCAGATTTGGCTTAAAGTCAACCTACAAATGCTCAGTTAACTTATAAAACACCTAACCTTTCAAGTATTAAAAGGGGAAAAGGGGAGAGGGGGGATGGAGAAAGGGAAGGATAGTGGGGGAAATAACAAAAGGAAAGGAAGGGAAAAGGGAGAAAGGGAAAAGGGAAAGAAAGGGGAGGGTGTGATATAGGAGCGCAAAAACACTGAAAGGGGTGGTTTTCAGAAACAAAAGACTGGGGAATATGGATAAAAGGGGGAAAGGGGGAAAAATACAAACAGAGGGAAGATAGCACAGAGGGCAATAAATAATTAATAATCATAACCTTGAATGTGAATGGGATGAACTCTCCCTTAAAACCTAAGCAAATAGCAGAGTGGATTAAAAAACGGAATCCTACAATATGCTGCTTACAAGAAACTCATTTGAAGCAGAGAGATACATAGAGAGTAAAGGTAACAGGTTGGAGCAAAATATATTTTGCTTCAGCTGAAGTAAAAAAAGCAGGAGTAGCAATCCTTATCTCAGACAAAGCAGCAGCAAAAATAGATAGCATTAAAAGAGATAAGGAAGGAAACTTTATCATCCTAAAAGGTACCATAGACAATAAAGTCATTTCAATATTGAATATATATGCACCCAGTGGGACAGCACCCAAATTCTTAGAGGAGAAGCTGAAAGAATTACAGGAAGACATAGACAGCCTAACTCTACTAGTGGGAGACCTCAACCTCCTGCCATCAGATTTAGATAAATCGAATCATAAAACAAACAAGAAAGAAATTTGGGAGGTAAATAAATTGTTAGAAAAATTAGATATGGTAGGCTTATGGAGGAAACTGAATGGGGATAGAAAGGAATATGCCTTTTTCTCTGCAGTACATGGAACTTATTCAAAAATTGACCATGTACTAGGACATAAAAACCTAATGATCAACTGCAGAAAGGCAGAAATTGTGAATACATCTTTCTCAGATCACAATGGGATAAAAGTTATATGCAATATTGGGCCAAGGAGATATAGACCCAGAACAAATTGGAAACTGAATAACCTCATTTTAAAAAATGAGTGGACCAAAAAACAAATTATCGAAAGAATTAATCATTTTATCCTAGATAATGATAATAATGAAACAACATACCAAAACCTATGGGATTCATTCAAAGCAACTCTCAGGGGATATATTATAGCTCTAAATGTTTATATGAATAAATTGGAGAAAGAGGAAATCAATGAACTAAACATGCAACTAAAAAAATTAGAAAAAAAACAAATCAAAAATCCCCAATCAAGTACCAAATTAGATATTCTAAAAATTAAAGGAGAAATTAATAAAATTGAAAGCAAAAATACTATTGAATTAATAAATAAAACTAAAAGTTGGTATTATGAAAAAACCAGTAAAATTGATAAACCTCTGGTCAATTTGATTAAAAAAAAAGAAAGAAGAAAACCAAATTGCTAGTATCATAAATGAAAAAGGTGAATTCACCACCAATGAGGAGGAAATTAAAGTAATAATTCGAAAGTATTTTGCCCAACTCTATGCCAATAAATTTGATAATCTAAGTGAAATGGATGAATATTTACAAAAATATAAATTACCCAAGTTAAATGAAAAAGAGATTAAATACCTAAACAACCCTATCTCAGAAACAGAAATTCAGCAAGCCATTACTTAATTCACTAAAAAAATAATCTCCAGGGCCTGATGGATTCACAAGTGAATTCTACCAAACATTTAAGGAACAATTGGTTCCAATCCTATATAAACTCTTTGGAAAAATAGGGAAAGATGAAACTCTGCCTAACTCTTTCTATGAAACCAATATGGTACTGTTACCTAAACCAGAAAGAGTTAAAACAGAGAAAGAAAATTATAGACCTATTTCCCTGATGAATATAGATGCAAAAATCTTAAATGAAATCTTAGCAAAATGACTGCAAGTCATCACTAGGATAATACATTATGATCAAGTAGGATTTATTCCAGGAATGCAGGGTGGGCTCAATAGTAGGAATACTGTTAGTATACTCAATTATATCAATAAAAAAGCTATCAGAAACCATATGATCATATCTAGATGCTGAAAAAGCTTTTGACAAAATACAGCATCCATTCCTATTAAAAACACTAGAGAGTATAGGAATAAATGTACTGTTCCTTAAAATAATTAGCAGTATCTATCTGAAACCATCAACAAGTAGTATATTGAATGGGGAGAGGCTAGAAGCATTCCCAATGACATCAGGGGTCAAACAAGGGTGCCCATTATCACCACTACTATTCAATATTGTATTAGAAATGTTAGCATCAGCAATTAGAGAAGAAAAAGAAATTGAAGGAATTAGAATTGGGAAGGAAGAGACAAAACTGTCACTCTTCCCAGATGACATGATGGTCTACCTAGAGAATCTCAAGAAATCATGTAAAAAAACTACTGGAAACAATTAGTAATTTTAGCAAAGTTGCAGGTTATAAAATAAACCGTCATAAATCCTCAACTTTTCTATATATGTCTAGCAAGAAACAGCAGGAAGAGCTAGAAAGAGAAATCCCATTCAAAGTAACCTTAGACAGTGTAAAATATTTGGGAATCTATTTGCCAAGACAGACTCAGAATCTTTTTGAAAACAATTATAAAACACTTCTCACACAAATGAAATCAGATTTAAATAACTGGGCAAATATCAACTGCTCATGGATAAGGAGAACTAATATAATAAAAATGACAATTCTACCAAAACTAAACTATCTGTTTAGTGCCCTACCAATCAAAATTCCAAAAAATTACTTTAATGAGTTAGAAAAAATTGTAAGTAAATTCATATGGAGAAATAAAAAGTCAAGAATTGCCAGGAGCTTAATGCAAAAAGTGCAAAAGAAGGTGGCTTAGCACTATCCGATCTAAAATTATATTATAAAGCATCAGTCATCAAAACTGTTTGGTATTGGCTAAGAAATAGAGTGGTGGACCAATGGAACAGACTAGGTGTAAAAGCAGGAGATGATTATAGTAAGCTCCTGTTTGATAAACCCAAAGAGTCTGGCCATTGGGACAAAAACTCCCTCTTTGATAAAAACTGCTGGGATAATTGGAAGTTAGTATGGAAGAAACTTGGATTAGACCAACACCTCAAACCCTTTACCAATATAAGATCCAAATGGTTACAGGACATAGACATAAAAAACAATACTATAAGCAAATTAGAAGATCAAGGACTACTCTACCTGTCAGATCTATGGAAAGGGGAACAGTATATGACTAAGGAACAGTTGGAGAACATCACTAAAAACCAATTAGATGATATGGATTACATTAAATTAAAAAGCTTTTACACAGATAAAACCAATGTAATCAAGATCAAAAGAAATGTAGTAAATTGGGAAACAATCTTTACAACTAATGATTCTGACAAAGGACTCATTTCTAAAATATACAGAGAACTAAGTCATATTTTTAAAACAAAAATTCATTCCCCAATTGACAAATGGTCAAAGGATATGCAAAGGCAATTTACACATGAGGAGACCAAAGCAATCCATAGCCATATAAAAAAATGCTCTAAATCATTAATTATTAGAGAAATGCAAATTAAAGCTTCTCTGAGGTACCACCTCACACCTCTCAGATTGGCCAGTATGACCAGGAAGGATAATGATCATTGTTGGAAGGGATGTGGGAAATCTGGGACACTATTACACTGTTGGTGGAGCTGTGAACTCATCCAACCCTTCTGGAGAGCTATTTGGAACTATGCCCAAAGGGCAACAAAAATGTGTATACCCTTTGACCCAGCAATACTACTACTGGGTCTATACCCTGAAGAGATGAGGAAAAGGGGTAAAAAAAATTCTTGTACAAAAATTTTCATAGCAGCCCTGTTTGTGATGGCAAAGAAATGGAAATCCAGTAAATGTCCTTCAATTAGGGAATGGCTTAGCAAACTGTGGTATATGTATGTCATGGAACACTATTGTTCTACTAGAAACCAGGAGGGATGGGATTTCAGTGAAGCCTGGAGGGATTTGCATGAACTGATGCTGAGTGAGATGAGCATAACCAGAAAAACACTGTACACCTTAACAGCAACATGGGAGTGATGTTCAGCCTTGAAGTACTTGCTCATTCCATCAGTGCAACAATTGGGAACAATTTTGGGCTGTTTTCAAACGAGAGTACCATCTGTATCCAGATAAGGAGCTGTGGAGTTTGAACAAAGTACAAGGACTATTCCCTTTAATTTGGGAAAAAAAAACCCAGATATCTTATTGTCTGATCTGGTTACCTCTGAGAATTCTGTTCCCTTTAAGGATATGATTTTTCTCTCATCACACCCAATTTGGATCAAGGTACAACATGGAAACAAAGTAATGACTGATGGAGTGCTATCTGCGGGGTGGGGCTGGGGGAAGGGAAGCAAGATTGGGAGAAAATTGTAAAACTCAAATAATATCTTTAATAAAAAAATAAAAAACAAAATAAAATAAATTAAAAAAACAAAGTAACCTCAGACAATATAAAATATTTGACTGTCTATTTGTCAGTAGAGGCTCAGAATCTTTTTGAAAACAATTATAAAACACTACTCACACAAATTAAATTAGATTTAAATAACTGGGCAAATATCATGGATAGGAAGAGCTAATATAATAAAAATGACAATTCTACCAAAACTACACTATCTGTTTAGTGCCCTACAAAAAAAAGTGCAAAAGAAGGTGGCTTAGCCCTACCTGATCTAAAATTATATTATAAAGCATCAGTCATCAAAACTGTTTGGTACTGGCTAAGAAATAGAGTGGTGGACCAGTGGAATAGACTAGGTGTAAAAGCAGGAGATGATTATAGTAAGCTGCTGTTTGATAAACCGAAAGAGTCTGGCCATTGGGTTAAAACCTCCCTCTTTGATAAAAATTTCTGGGAAAATTGGAAGTTAGTATGGAAGAAACTTAGATTAGACCAACACCTCACACCCTTTACCAATATAAGATCCAAATGGTTACAGGACATAGACATAAAAAACACTATAAGCAAATTAGAAGATCAAGGACTAGTCTACCTGTCAGATCTATGGAAAGGGGAACAGTTTATGACTAAGGAAGAGTTGGAGAACATCACCAAAATCCAATTAGATGATTTTGATTACATTAAATTAAAAGGCTTTTGCACAGATAAAACCAATGTAACCAAGATCAAAAGAAATGTAGTAAATTGGGAAACAATCTTTACAACTAATGATTCTGACAAAGGACTCATTTCTAAAATATACAGAGAACTGTCATATTTTTAAAACAAAATCTACTCCCTAATTGACAAATGGTCAAAGGATATGCAAAGGCAATTTACAGATGAGGAGATCAAAGTAATCTATAGCCGTATGAAAAAATGCTCTAAATCATTAATTATTAGAGAAATGCAAATTAAAGCTTCTCTGAGGTACCACCTCACACCTCTCAGATTGGCCAGTATGACTAGGAAGGCTAATGATCATTGTTGGAAGGGATGTGGGGAGATCTGGGACACTATTATATTGTTGGTGGAGCTGTGAACTCATCCAACCCTTCTGGAGAGCTATTTGGAACTATGCCCAAAGGGCAACAAAAATGTGCATACCCTTTGGACCAATACCACTACTGCCTCTATACCCTGAAGAGATGAGGGAAAAGGGTAAAAACATTACTTGTACAAAAATATTTTTAACAGCCCTGTTTGTGGTGGAAAAGAATTGGAAATCCAGTAAATGTCCTTCAATTGGGGAATGGCTTAGCAAACTGTGGTATATGTATGTCATGGAACACTACTGTTCTTTTAGAAACCAGGAGGAACGGGATTTCAGGGAAGCCTGGAGGGATTTGCATGAACTGATACTGAGTGAGATGAGCAGAACCAGAAAAACACTGTACACTCTAACAGCGACATGGGAGTGATTTTCAACCTTGAAGGACTTGCTCATTCCATCAGTGCAACAATCGGGAACAATTTTGGGTTGTCTGCAAAAGAGAGTGCCATCTGTATCCAGATAAGGAGCTGTGGAGTTTGAACAAAGTGCAAGGAATATTCCCTTTAATTTAGGAAAAAAAACAAACAGATAGCTTATTGTCTGATCTTAGTACCTCTGAGACTTCTCTTTAAGGATATGATTTCTATCTCATCACACCCAATTTGGATCAAGTTACAACATGGAAACAAAGTAAAGACTGACAGAGTGCTGTCTGTGGGCGGGGAGGAGGAGGGAGGCAAGATTGGGGGAAAATGTAAAACTCAAATAATATCTTTAATAAAAATAAATTTAAATTTAAAAAAACAATATCATAGACCTGCAAAAAAAAAAGTCAGGTTCTAAAACTCTTGAATAAACTAAGTAATGAATAAGGACATTATAAAAAAGAAATTTTGAATGATAAAAAACAGAGTTTAGAATAGAAGTAATTGAATTCATGGGAGCTAACAGAAGCAAAATAAAACAAGAGAAAGAAAAGAGGACTAAAGACAAAGACGTCATAAACTCATGGCCATAACAAGGATTGAGTTTCATTAAAGGAACCTGAGAAATGATCAGGTAGGTAGATGGAGACCCAAGGTAGAGTAGTGTCATGGAAACCTAGAAAAGAAAGAAAATTAGGGAACAGAGAGTACTCACTGAGATCAAAGGTTGCAGAGAAATAAGAAAGATAGACATTGAGAAAATATTGTTGGATTTGGCAATTTAATAATAAAGTAACTTTGTGGAGACCAGTTTTGCTTGAATTATAAAGTCGAGTCAGATGTAAAAGGTTGGTTGTTTTCCTTCATGCTCAAAGAGGACCACAATGGTATCACTATGTCAGGATTAAAGTACATTATGTTCAAATGTGTCTGATAAAACTGATACAGTCCTTAATGCTCTACCTAGAGTTAGGCACAAAAAGTAGATATTAACATTTAAAGTAGAGATTTCTCTAAATTTGGCACTCCTTATGTTTCTTTTGAACTACTCTAATTCTAATTTGCTTATAGAGCACAGAATCTTCTTTGATGTAGGCAAGCCTTTGTTGGGTTTTTTAGGGTCTCTAAATTTTCTCAATTGACTCCAGAGTTCTTTAAGGAGGCCTTGAGGGGCAGCTAGGCGGCACAGTGGAAAAAGCACCGGTACTGGAGTCAGGAGTACCTGGGTTCAAATCCGGTCTCAGACAGTTAATAATTGCCTAGCTGTGTGGACTTGGGCAAGCCACTTAACCCCATTTGCCTTGCAAAAACCTAAAAAAAAAATAAAGAGGCCTTGAGAGTCTCATTTATTCAATATATAGAAACTGAGTCAAATTTGTAAGAACATGGCTCATTCCCATTTGATAAAGAACAAGAAGTTTTCCCATGAAGAAATCAAAGCTATCTATAATTATATAAAAATCCCCTAAATCTCTATTGATCAGAGAAATACAAATTAAAATAGCTTTGACTATCAGCCTTACTAATATGACAGAAAGGAAAATGACAAATGTTGGAGGAATTTGGAAAATCTGAGATACTAATACAATGTTAGTGGAGTTGTGAACTGATCCAACCATTCTGGACAACAAATTGGAAATATAAACCCAAAAGATGTAAACCTTTGCATGTACCTAGACCACTATTAAATTCCAAAATGATCAAAGAAAAAAGAAAAGGGGTTATATGTACAAAAATATTTTTAGCAGGTGTGTGTGTGTGTGTGTGTGTGTGTGTGTGTGTGTGTATGTGTGTGTGTGTGATTGCAAAGAATAAGAAACTGAGGAGAGACTCCTTGATTAGGAAATGACGGAACAAGTTGTGGATGATGATCGAATATAAATGACTTAACTATTCTCAACAATAAAATAATCTAAGATAATTTAGAAGTACTTATAACACTAAATACTATCCATTTACAGTTAGAATGCACATCTAAGTGAATATTTTTTAATCATTTTTTTCCTTTTTTGCCTGTGTTCCTTTCACAAAATGATCCACGTGGAAATATCTTTTTGAACAACTACACATAAATCATATATATATATATATATATATATATATATATATATATATATATATATATATATATCAGATTGATTGCCTTCTCAAAATAGAAGAGGTGGAAGTAGGGAAATAATTTGGAACTCAAAATTTAAAAGTAAATATTAAAATTGCTTGAATATATACTTGGAAAATAATATACACATTAAAACATAAACCATTAGAACTCTTCATTATTTGAATATGAATAGATTACCTTATGAAATAGTGAATTACTCTGTAAAAGTATTCAATTAGAGTTTGACTGTGTCAAAAATATAGTAAAGGGAATTTGACTGTTTGAATTCTAAGATCTTTTATTAACACCACATTACTTTTTACTATTTATTTAGTACCTAAAATCATACAGTATCTTAAACAGAGTATTTACTAATTTATTGGTTCTTTATTTAAAAATATTGAAGAGTCTTTGCTTTAATTAGCAAGATAAACAATACATTACTTTAGTGCTCTATGCTGGAGTTCTGATTTATTAACTCCACAGTTCTTAAAAATCCATTCCTATAACTAGCTAAACTCAGACTAATAGGACGATTTAAAATATAGCATATCTCTTTTCCATCTCCTTATTGGAAAAAAAAAAAAACCTTTGTAGCATATACATTGTCAAGCCAAATAAAATCCCCCATTATGCAATGTCTTTTTCTGTGTGTGTGTGTGTATGTGTGTGTGTGTGTGTGTGTGTTTGTGTGTGTATATGTAAATAAGAGACAGTATGCATTTGATTCTGTATCCTGAATTCATCACTTTTTGGTCAAGGTGCGGATAACATATTTAACCACAGAATCGCTGAATTTATAATAATTAATTGATTTTAATTTTGATAACTTCAACAGTTATGTCTTTAGGTTGCTTTTGTTATATAAATTATCCTCTGATTTTTACTACTTTCATTTTTATCTGTTTGTAAAGATTCTCAAAATTGTTTATTTTTATAATATTGCATAGAACTAATTTATGGTTCTGTTTTTTTCAACTCCTACATCAATTCAAAGGTTTCTTCATATCTTCATGAAATTATCTATTTCTTCTGTCATACCACATAATAATTTTGTATCTTACTCATATTCCACATGTTGTTTAGTGACTCCCAACTGATGAGCATCTCTTTATTTTTTTGATTTTTGCTCTGACAAAAAGAACTGCTTCATAAATATTTTGTGCACAAAAGACTTTCTTTCTCTTAAAAAATTTCTGTTGGGTATAGGCCTAGAATTAACATAGCTGGTCAAAGAGCCAGGGCTGTTTAATAACTTTTTGTACAATTTTACAGAAAACTTTCCATAATGGTTGTTTCTATTTACAAGTCCAACATCAGAGCATCAATGTGAATGTTCAATAGCTGGTCCATTTGTAATTTTCCTTTTTGATAGCTGTTTACATTCTAATGGACATGACTAATGCAATATTTAGATTCTGATCATTTAATCCATCTTTTTCTTTTTAACAAATGTAATAAGTAAGGACTAGTGATTCCAAGTAACCCTCCTAAGATTGCAGATGCAGACAAAACTAGAAAGAGAACTAATGCTCTGATTAAATAATTACTAAAACAGTTTTTTCCAATGTTATAATGATCCAATTGGACAATGAAGTCACAGTTATTCTTTTCAGAATCATGCTTTTATTGATCCTCTCATTTTAGCTATTGCATATTCTTTCTTCCTTTTAATCTTCTCCCTCTTCCTCTTCTTTTTCTTCCTCTTCTTCTTCTGCCAGATGTGTTATCTTCAGTGCACTGTGGATTCCTAAATTCAAAATTTCCTTTTCTAATGGAAATTAACAGCTAGTAACATACTAAATATTTTAAAATAGTTGGAGTGAGTAGGTGAAGAATTGAGTAAGAGACATGCCCAAGGTCAACCAGAGTCAAAAGTCAAGAAATTAATCCAGATTTTCCTGACTCTTTAGGAAAAGACATCATTTAGAAATATGTGACTAAAATAAAATATTTCCTACTCCCTCTGGGATGAGATGTTTCAGTCACATCACAGCCTGGTTAAACTCCCTTTACAAGAATTTAGTTATCCTTCTTTATATAGAAAAAACATAATCCATTGTGTTCATATGCTGGGTATTCAAAGAAAGTTTGAAAAGCTACATAAACCAACCATTTCTAGTTTCTGGTGAACTAGAAAGGGAAAGGGTGATGTTGTTGCTTCCAAGACTCATTGTCCCAAAGGGCATTAATAAGTTTCTTTTCCTTTCAGTTTGATTGTTCTTTACTTGTTTTAGTAGATTGTCCTTGGGCTCCAGAAACCCAGGTTGGAAAAAAACCCAAACAGTTCTTAATTTTTCTTTAAAGATAATGTAAATGTATTTTATTGTTAAATTGAATGCATTTTTTCTTAAATTCATTTTAAAAGCATAAGGAGTGCTAGATCTGACTAAAATCCTTTAAGACATCCTTCTGTAAAGAGATGAATCATTTTATTAAGAAAATAATCCTCCCTCAATTCCACTTTTATTTAAGTACAGATTTTTGTCATTTAGGTTTTCTAAAGAAGATAACATTTAAAAAGCATGGCACTGAAGTGATATGTTTTACCTATGTCAGCATGGCAGAACTAGTTCCCATTATATCCTAAGTATTAGTTTTCTATGAAAGATTGTCCCTGAGGCTTAAATGAATCTTGATGCCTTTGATGTAGCTTCCTGGTGACCTAAATTGAATTGAACCCTCTAAATTGGTGGATTTCTGAAGTCCATATGATTTGTCATAGTGTTCTCTGCTGACTAGATATGCTTCCATTTGTAAGTAAGGGCTCACTGAGGACCAGGGATTTCTTCATTTTAATTCTTTTATTCCTTAATGCCTTTTACTAATAATAAGATGATTATTGAAGGAATTGATTAAATGACTATAGGCTTGTGCTCTTGATTGGTAGACTGCACGCCGATTCAAATCATGGGTGGTACTAGATATGTAAATATTTCTTTCCAGATTTTCATGGGTCCCTCCTCATCTTTTTAATCTCTTCCTATAGAGGCAGTATAAGTTAATCAAGCAACTTTTTCTCTTTCTAGTCTGTTTTATGGTCTTGCTGTCACCTTGCTGGAATTGGTTGCCTACTTAAATATTCAACAATATCTCTTTCCATCTCTGTGCATTATGACTTGGAAGAAGTGTTAAGAGTATAATCACATTTGTTTTGAGAACATTTATTCCAGAACCAATTAGCCAAGAAATATAACTTTTCCACGGATATTTTTGATTTTCTCAGTTCTGGAGAATCCAAATTGCAAATAAAATATAACAATAAGCAAATAATAAATTTGTGAAGTAATTTCAGCCACCACTGATTCCAGTGTTTTGTTTCTGTTTTTCTTATTCTGACATAGTATCTCTTTCATAGCCACACATAATTTTAAAGAAATTATATTCTTTTGCTGAACTCATCAATATATGTGAGTCCTTTTTGGTTCCACCAAGTGCTTGGTTCTACTTCTATTTTATATCAACTCTAAGATGTTGACATGTGGTGACTCTATAGCACTTTTATGTGATGTTTTAAAACTTGCCATCATTTCCACCAAATCTGATGATTATTTTGTAATCCACATGTATGCAATACCTAAGACTACAATATTCTTTCAATTTTCTTAACATTTTAATATCTCAAAAATACGAACTGCCCAGATTAACAGGAGAGAAAATAAAATACTTAAATAACCCCATCTTAGAACAAGAAATTGAAGAAACCATCAATAAGCTCCCTAAGAAAAGGTCTCCAGGATTCTATGGATTTAGAAATGAATTCTATCAAACATTTAAGGAACAATTATTTCCCACTCTACATAAAACATTTTTTAACAAATGGAGGAGTTCTGCTAGATTCTTTTTTTAGGTTTGTTTGTTTGTTTGTTTTTGCAAGGCAAATGGGGCTAAGTGGCTTGTACAAGGCCACACAGCTAGGTGATTATTAAGTGTCTGAGGCCAGATTTGAACCCCGGTACGACTGACTCCAGGGCCAGTGCTTTATCCACTGCGCCACCTAGCAGCCCCTAGATTCTTTTTATAACATCAACATGGTGCTGATACCTAAACCAGGAAGAACCAAAACAAAGAAAATTATAGACCAATCTCCATAATGGATATTGATACAAAAATGTTAAATACAATTTTAGCAATGAGAAAGCTATTACAGAATAATACACTATGATCATGTAGGATTTATCCTAGGTAGGCAGGGATGGTTTAATATTAGGAAAACATTCAACAAAATCGAACATATCATTAGCAAAAACAACAGAAATCATATGATTATCTCAATAGATGCTGAAAAGGCCTCTGATAAAAACACAACATCCATTGCAATGAAAAAACTAGAAAGTTTAGGAATAAATGAAATTTTTCTTAAAATAATAAATATCTTTCTAAAACCATCAACAAATATTATATGTAATGGGAATAAACTTCAAGCATTTCCAATAAAATAGAACTACCAAACTACCAAACAACTACTTTACTGAACTAGAAAAGTTAATTTCAAAGTTCATCTGGAGCATTAAAAGGGCAAGAATAGCAAGGGAACTGATGAAAAAAAAGGTAAAGAAAGGTGGTTCTACCAGATCTAAAACTATACTATAAAGCGGCAGTCATCAAAACTGCTGGTTACTACTGGTTAAGAAATAGAGTAATGGATCAGTGGATTAGGATAAGTTCAAAAGAAACCAAAATAACTGACTACAGCAATCTACTGTTTGACAAACCCAAAGACATCAGCTTCTGCAATAACAACTCACTATTGACAAAAAAAATGTTGGGAAAACTGGAAAAGAGAAGGCAAAAACTAGGCACACACCAACATCTCATACCCTATATCAAAATAAGCCTAAAATGGGTACAGGATATAGACATGAGAGGCAGCACCATAAATGAATTAATAGACCAAGAAATACTCTATCTTTCAGATCTACAGAAAAGGGACAAATTTATGACCAAACAAGAAATAGAGTCTTTTATAAAAAGCAAAATGAATAACTATATTAAATAAAAAAGTTTTTGCATTAATAAAATCAATGTTGCTAACATCAGAAAGAAAGCAGAAAGCTGGGAAGCAATCCTCACAAATGAGAATTCTGATAAAGGTCTAATTTATAAACTATAGAGAGAGTTGCATCAAATTTATAAGGTCATTCCCCAATTGATAACTGGTCAAAGGATATGAATAGACAGTTTTCAAATGAAGAAATTAAAGCTATGTTTAATTGAAAAATGAAAGTGGAAATGATCCAAATCATTATTGATTAGAGAAATGCAAACTTTGTGGTATCACCTCACTCTTATTACATTGGCTAAGATGAGAAAAAGGGCTAAATGATCAGTCTTGGAGAGCTTGTGCTGGTGGAGCTATGAATGGATCCAACCTTTATGGAGAGCAATACGGCACTATGCCCAAAGAGCATTAAAACTATTCATACCCTTTGACCCAGTAATTCCAATTCTAAGTCTATATCCAGAAGAAATCATAAGAAAGGGGAAAAGTCACATATTTCCAAAATATTCATAGCAGCTCTTTTTGTAGTGGCAAAGAATTGGAAATTGAGGGGACACCCATCAATAGGGGAATGGCTAAAGAAATTATAGCTCATGAATACTATGGAATACTATTGTTTTATAAGAAACCATAAATGATCAGATTCTAGAGAAGTATGGAATGACTTACAGGATCTGTTGCTAAGCAAAGGGAGCAGAAGCAAGTAAACAATGTACACATTAACAACAACATTGTGAGATGATCAAACTTCATGATCAAACTCCTTTCAGCAGTTTAGAGAACTAGGAAAACCTTAACAGATCCACTATGGACAATATTATACCCATCCAAAGGAAAAACAAAACAAAACAAAAACAAAAAAAAATATCCTTCAGAATCTGATGAACACTTTGTGAAATTTAACTCTTATGAATCTTTTTCCTTAATTCTAATTCCTCATACTGAAAATGACTAATTAGTAAACATGCTTATCAAAAATATGTATGTACAATGTTAATCTAACTGTTCACTGATGAGAGGAGGGTAGTGGGAAGGGAGGGTGACAGGACATTTTGTAAATTTAAAAATCTACATATGCACATGGATGAATGTTAAAAAAAATAAGGTATCTAGGTAGCACAGTGGATAGAGCACTGGCCCTGGAGTCAGGAGTATCTGAGTCCAAATCCCACTTCAGACACTTAATAATTATCTAGCTGTGTGGCCTTGGGCAAGCCACTTAACCCCATTTGCCTTGCAAAAAACAAAAAACAAAAACAACTGGGGGAAATAAAATAGATGAATTATTGAACAAAAAATTTAAACATGTCACATGGAAAGTCAGAAGTATTTTTTTAGTTAAATTGCTCAGGCATTGGAGACTATAGGCAATGATTTGATCTTATAAAATTCCTAACATTTTTTTAATAATAGCTAAGATCAAATAACCTTTTGTGGTGGTCAAAAACACTGTTGATTTGTTGACCTTAGACTTCATCAAGGTATTCAGCTTTTTTCTTTTCAGTGACTAGTCCCTCCCTACATCTTGTACATGTGACGTTTATTGGATTTTTTTCAAAATGCAAGATCAGATGATGGAAGTATTAGAGTTCACAATGCCTCCATCAAAATTACCATTCCAAAATCACTTGGACACATAAAATTGGCTTTAGACCACAATTTCCAAGCATAAGTTGTCTGAATGAGCATTTCAACACAAAAATCAATACAAAAATAGTTACATCAATTTCTTACCATAGCCCTGTCAGAGTGCAAGACCTCTATAATATTCAGCCTGTACCAGATTTGTTAAGCACATATTTATTTAGCATTTTTTCCTCAGTACTCACCAAGGTCATTTTAATACAGTATAAAACAATAGATTAATTTAATATTTATGTTTTTTCCCTTTTTTGCAAAGTTAATTGACTCAAATCAGTCTTATACAAATATTAAAAAATGGTTCTCTTTTTGTTTTGGTTAGTATGATAAAACTTTTAATTCATCAAATTACCAATAATTTCTAAGAAAAAGAATTTTTTTCTATTACCATTTATTTCTTGTTCAGAAGACAGCACTCAGGCAGCCATTTTTAAATTACTTAATGTCTAAAGACATTAACTTGATGAGTATAAATGATTTTCCTTTTAATTTTAGATGCAGATTTTGAGGGCAACATGATTTAAGTTCCTTTACTTTATCAATAAAAAGACAACAAGATTCTCTGAGGAAGTTTATTCTTTATTTAGAGAGGTAGTAGTTGGCAGGAAGGAAAAAATTATACTTATCCTAACATATAAGTATTTATATGTCAACTTATAAATTATATTAAATATTAGTCATATCCTACTCATTTCCATGTAGCTTGAATAATTGTATTCTTGGAAAGAAATTAAATTATAACTAGCTCACACATCATCTAGTAGTAGTTTTCTGAATACACAGAAGCTACAAACCAAAGGAAATTCAAGAGGCTAACATCTTCAAAGGAAGCTGGGAGGATGATCAATTCATATACTCTGGTCAACACTCTGAGCATGATCTTATAAAAAGAAATCCTTGATTTCATATGACTGTGGATTGTATATTGGTCACATCCCACTGTGTTGATCCTTGTATCTGTTTTTTACCTTCTTGAAAGACTTTCAGTGGAATTGAAATAAATCTGACTGAAGAAGAAAAACTTTCTCAAGGGAGGATTCCCACACCTTTCAATACAAACCTAAATCTGAATACAGTCACCTAACTTTAATCAAAGGCAGAGGGAAAGTCAATTTCTAGTTGACCACATTTAAACACAAACAAATCCTTACATATATTAGCTGTTGCTTTTGACCTTAAAGGTAGTAAAAACGTACAATCAAAGCACATTGAAGTAGGAGTCTGTGCTTTTCAAAAATGGTTCTCCTTACCCAATTGTCTCATGAACTTCATTGTTTACTTCATTTACTTTTCATATCAGGAATTTTATTTCCTCTCCCATCTCCCATTTTAGTATTTGTGATTTCTTATGAGGTGCCCAAGTATAATAAAAGGTATAAAATTATTTTTTCTAGAAAGAAAAAATATTAAAATCTTAAAAAGATATGATTAAGTATGCTGCTTTCAAGGGGAGAACAGGAGGATAGATAGGAGAAGGTACACATTGTAAAAGCAGAAGGCAATGGCATGTCACAGGAATGAAATGATAGCAGTCACTGAACTACAGGGTGATATAGATAGTTGCTGATAATTTTGAGTTTGCCTAAATTATCATCTTGATAGATGGTTCTCTTTTGGTGATGGTTCTCTTTTGGTGATGGTTCTCTTTTGGTGATGTGATTTAGAAATATTAATTATATTCCTAAATTTCTATAAATATTGCATTTATAAAAGATTTGGGGAAGTTAAAAGTATCTGGAAGAAAGAACAATAATCAGAAACCTTTTCTAAAAATCAAATTGATTGATAGGAACTAGAATTAGAGTGTTGCCTGGATTATAAAGTGGGGTTGGTGATGGAAACTAATATCTTGGAAATAAAAAAAATAATCAAAACTTGAATAGGCTGGGATTTTGGAGAGACAAGGAATTAACCATATAATCCTTAATCTGCTGACCTGATAGACTGAAAGGATGGTAGCACTTAAAAAAAAACCCAATGTGGTATGAATAAAGGTTATATTTAGTGGTGAAAATGAGTTCTAATTGGAATATGTACTAAGAAGACTCCAAGAAATCAAAGTAAAAATGTCTGTGGGGTAAAGATGTATAAATCCCTCCCAATAGCTAATTTGAGTCAGTTGGTAACATTTATTAATCACTTACTATGCTTCAGGCACTTTGCTAGGCACTAGTGATACAAAGAAAGGATAATGGGTTCATTTTCCCAACTCCCACTCCTATTGTTAGGTTTAGTTATCAGAAGGAGGAAAAGCAATACTCTTCACTAGTCTTTATAGAGTAACCTGGGGAATTAAAATTTCTAGTATTGTCACTTATGCTATTATCTTTCTTATTATCAATATGTTTATCTTCATTTGCTTTTACAAATGGAATTTATTGAAAAGATATAGCTTGAACAATTGCTCTTAAAACAATCTCCACAAATTAGGACCATGTTTTTCAGTACAACCATCATTCTTGGATAGAAGTGCCTCATACTTAAAGTGGAGGAAAACACATGTTTAGGGACTATTTGTATGACTAATGGGTATCTCATGATTTTTTTATTATTCATGCTTTTCTGTAGTAAATAAAGTCTATTTATCTTCAACAGGAGGGGTTACAATTTTTGAAATTTCTATCATTGTCCATTTCCAGTTGTATTTTCTTTACAACACTGGTTCACTTATATATGCATTCCTAAAATTAGTTAGATAATATTCTATAAATGTAGGTAGAAGAGATAACTAGATAAAATTTTATTCTCTTGATTCTCTCTGTTTCATTTTGTACATGTGTGTTTTAGATTGAATGAATTGGGAATAGAACATTTTATAGAGTTTTATGTCTAAATTAAATTATGGCTATCCCATAAAATTTTATTTGATTTTGTTTCTTTCAATATTTCTTCAAAATGCCTTTTAAAATTGTTTCAATTGGCTATTTTTAGCCATAAGAAAAAAATGCTCACAGAAATGCAAATCAAAATGATTCTGAGGTACTAATTAACAGCAATCAGAAAAACTGAGATATTAATGCAGTGAGGTGAAATTGTACACTGATTCACCTATTCTGGAGAACAATTCAGAACTATGCCTAAAGGGCTATAAAACCATGTGTAACCTTTGACCTAACATTACCACTACTAGGGGTATAACCCAAAGAAATAAAGAACAAAAATGAAAGGGCAGTAAGATGGCCCAGTTCATAAAACACTTGCCCTGGAGTCAGGAGGACCTGAGCTCAAAACTGACACAAGATTAGCTATGTGACCTTGTGTCACTTAACCCAATTACCGTGAAAAAAAAAAAAAGAAAGAAATGACAAGCAGGATGCTCTCAAAAAAAATACCAAAAACTGGAAAGATTTACAAGAACTGATTCAATTTGAAATGCGAAGAATCAGGAGAACACTGTGCACAGTAACAAATATACAATGATCAGCTGGGAATGACTTAGCTGTTCTCTGTAATGCAATAATTGAATATGAAAGATTTTGATGAAAAATGCTACTTACTCTAAAAAAGAGAACAGAAGAACTTTGCATAAATATTAAAGGTTACTTTTAAACTTCATTTTCCTTATAGTTTTTGTTTTCTTTTATGGTATGACTAGCTGGATCATGTCTAATCTATATCAAATTGTTTGCCTTCTAAATAAGGGGGTAGAGAAAAAATGAGAGAATTTGGAATTCAAAATTTTAAACAACAAATGTTAAAAATTGTTTTTTTACATGTAATTAGAAAAAATAAAACACTAAATAAACAATTAAACTAGAGATTATTTCAGAGAGAAAATTCTTTTGGTTCTTCCAGTCAAGTTGGGAGAGAGAAAACAGGAACTTTCTTAAACTCTCCTGGATTTCCCTTAGAAATAACATTAATCAAGCCTCTTAACAGGTTTTGGAGCTATGGAACCCACAACAATGTCTGTCAGAGGGGGAGTGTGAGTGCCCTCGGGGCAGAGAACAGAATCCCAAACCACCTGTGGAATAGTGATACAGGGACCTTGACCCTGAGGTCCTTGGCTGTGGCAGAGAATTCTGGCTGAGTTTGGACTCGCTGGGTTGGATGCATAGCAATTGGACTGGGAGAGCTCCAGCACAGATACCCAGGAGTCCAATTCAGTTGGTATGGATGAACTAGACTGCTCAACCTAAATGATGAATCCCTGGTGTTCCTATTCCAGAGGTCCTGGACCAGTGACTTTCCTGCTAGCATTCAGATGGGATAGTTCAGAGACAGTCCCCATGTGCCCCCACTATTCCCAATAGACCAGGGAGTAGATGGCTGACATTTCCAGAACAGATGGTTGGTCCAGAAAGAAAGCCTCTGGCTTTCCTTACTGGTTGGTCCATTGAGCAGTCCCTTGGAGTTCCTAACAACAATGGCCCCAGGCCAGTAAACAAACTTACAGTGTTCTTAACACTGAAGGTCTGTGAGGGAGACCACCACAAGAATCTGGGGATTATGCCAAATAAGAAAGCACAAAATGAGTAAGAAAGATAGAGAAAAACATTGTTTATTGAAAGTTACCTTGGAGATGAATATGACCAGAAAATTATCAGAAATAGACAGGACAAGGGGTACTAAATGTGAAGCTTCCAGAGAGAATATGAATTGACTTCCAGCATAGAAAGATTTCTTGGAAGAGTTCAAAGAGGGGGCAGTTAGGTGGTGCAGTGGATAAAGCACCGGCCCTGGAGTCAGGAGTACTTGGGTTCAAATTCGGTCTCAGGCACTTAATAATTACCTAGCTGTATGGCCTTGGGCAAACAACTTAACCCCACTGCCTAGCCAAAACCTAAATAAAAAGAGTTCAAAGAGGATTTTAAAAATCAAATAGAAATATTTGGAAAAGAAATGCAAGGGGCAGAGCCAAGATGGCAGCATGAAGGTAACATTTCCCAGAAACTCCTTCCCCCCAAAACTCCAAAAGGCAGCAAATTATGACTCTAGCCAAAATTTAGAGGAGCAGAACCCACAGAAAGGCTGGGTAATACATATTCCCAGTCCAAGATAACTCAGAAGTTCAGTGAGAAAGGTGTGCTTCCCCAGGACTGGGGGTTAGAAAAAAGCTAAGTCTGCAGCCCAGCCCAGCCCAGTCCAGCCCAGTCCAACCCAGGGATCACTGGCAATAGCTTGAAGGGGCTGCAAGAGAGCTCTGCTAAACCAGAATGAATATGGAGTGAGGAGAACAGGCCTCATTGCAGTCCTGCAGCGATAACCTGCAGCAGGAATTGGGGGAAACCAGGTTGCACCTCAGAGCACAGCCCACAGATGGTAAGGGAGACTGCATAAATCTCTCTGCTCTCCCTGGGGATGGACTCTGCTGTTTTCCCACATTCAGATCCAGGATGCAGTTTAGCCTTCCATACTAAGATAGCTGGGATCTTCCTCACAGCTCCAGGGCATAGCTGAATGCCTGTGGTCATCTACATATCAAAGCACAGGCAAGAGAGCATATGCCCTTGGAGGAATAAATGTTCCAGTGGGGTGTACAGAAAGAAAACTCAAAGCAGGAGTCCCAATAATACTCAAAAGCTCAGGAAGCACCCCAAAACCAGGCACAGACTGGAGAAATGAGTAAACAGGGGAAAAAAGAGGAACACCATTGAGAAATACATTGTCTATGGTCACAAGAATCCTCCTCAATCTGAAGATGAAAAGTACAAGCTCCTGCATCTAAAGACTCCATGGAAAATGGAAGTTGGGCTCAGGCTATAACAGAGCTCAAAAATAAAATTTTGAAAATCAAGTAAGGGAGATAAAAGAAAAATTGGGAAAATTGAGAAAATAAATGAGATTAATGTTGGAAAAAAGAAGTCAGCAGCTTAGTCAAGGAGTTCCAAAAAAATGCAGAAGAATATAACATGGTAAAAACCAGTGGAGATCAAATGGATAAAACAGTTTGAAAAGTTATTGAGAAGAATGCTTTAAAAAGCAGAATTGGCCAGATGGAAAAGGAGATAAGAAAGCTCTCTGAGGAAAACACATCCTTCAGATGTAGAATGGAGCTAAAGGAAGCTGATGATTTTATGAGAAGTCAACACAGAATACTTCAATACCAAAAGAATACAAAAACAACTGATCTGGAAAACAGATTCAGGAAAGATAACTTAAAAATTATTGGGATAGCTGAAAGTCATGATCAGGACAAGAGCCTTGACTTAATTTTTAAATATCTACTACAGGAAAATTTTCCTGATATCCTAGAAGCACAGGGAGGAAAAGGTCTATAATTTTATTTCTCTGTTTGCTGTCTATATCTTCCGGTAGTTCTTTCAGCTTCTCCTCTAAGAATCTGAATGCTATCCCATTGGGTACATACATATTCAGTATTGAAATCACTTTATTGTCTATGGTGCCTTTTGGGAGAATATAGTTTACTTATCTATTTTGCAATTGCTTTGTTTGAGAAAAGGATTTCTATCCCTGCTTTTTTTTCACTTCAGTTGAAGCAAAATATATTTTGCTCCAACTTTTACCTTTACTCTATATGTATCTCTCTGCTTCAGATGAGTTTCTTGGAAGCAGCATATTGTAGGATTCTATTTTTTTAATCCACTATGCTATTCTCTTACGTTTTAATGGAGAGTTCATCCCATTCACTTTCGAAGTTATAATTACTCAATCTTTATTGCTCTCCATGATGTTTTCCCTACGTTTGTGTTTTTCCCCCTTTTCCCCCGTTATCCATATTCCCTAGTATTTTGTTTCTGAAAACTGCCACCTTCAGTGTGTTTGCCCTCCTATATCCACCCCCTCTCCTTTCTTTCCCCTTTCCCTTCCCTTCCTTCTGTTAGTTCCCTTTTTTCTACCCCTCCCTCTCTCCATTACCCCCCTCCCCTTTTCCCATTTTTATACTTGAAAGGTAAGATGTTTTTTGAATTTAACTGAGAGTGTGTATGTAAGTTAATTTTAAGCCAAGTCTGATGAGAGGAATATTCAGGTGTTTTTCATCTCATCTATTCTTCACCTCTATTACCATAGGTCTTTTGTACCTCTTGATGCCCCATTCAATCCCCTCCCTCCTCCCATTTCCTTCATGTCCCCCTTTTTTGAGGAAGTGTTTTTAAATCACTCTAAGTCATAGAAAATCCAGAAAATCCATCACTTCTGGCTAAGTATGTTCTCTCTAATAGAATTACAACACTTGAGAGTTATTAGAGTTTTTCTCCCAAGTGGGGATATAGCCAGTTTCATCCCATTGGGTAGCAGTCTCATAGATAAGTCATGAGTGTTCATCATTTCTGGCTTAGTGTATTCTCTCTGATAGAGATACAATTCTTAAGAGTTATGAGACTCTTTTACCCATTCTGGGATATAGCCAGTTGTTTCATCTTATTGGACAGCAGGTTTTTTTTCTTTACCCCCCCTTTATTTTTAACCTTTTTATGTGTCTCTTGAATCTCCTGTTTGTTGTCTGAATTTTCTATTTAGCTCTGGTTTTTTCATCAGGAATTGTTGGAAGTCTTCCATTTCTTTAAACTTACATCTTTTATCCTGAAAGAGAAGACTCAGCTTTGCCAGATAGTAGATTCTTGGCTCCCTTGCTCTTCAGAATATCTTGTTTCAGGCCCTTCGATCCCTTAATGTTGATGCAGCCAGGTCCTGCGTAATCCTTACTGTGACTCCTTGGTATTTATGTTGTTTCTTTCTGACTGCTTGCAGGATTTTCTCTTTTATCTCATAGTTTTGGAGTTTGGACACAACATTCCTTGGTGTTTTCATTTTAGTATCTCTTTCCAGAAGGGATCGATGTATTCTTTCAATAATGATTTTACCCTCTGGTTCCATGATATCAGGGCTCTTTCCATCACTAAATTCTCTAATATTAATCTAGGAATATTTTGCTCTCCAATGTTTTCGGGAAGACTAATAATTCTCAGGTTGTCCCTTCTCCATCTATTCTTGAAGTTAGTGGTTTCACTGATGAGGTATATTACATTTTTCTTCTGCTTTTTCTATTGTTGCTTTTGTTTAACAAGCTCTTGCTGTCTCATGAGGTCATTAGTATCCACAGATTCCCATTCTTTTTCTTTCTTAGAGAAGAGTTTCTTCATTTACCTTTTTGCAATTCCTTTTTAAATTGGTCTATTCTATTTTTGAAAGAGCTTTCAATTTAACCAATTGTTTTGAGAGAATTATTTTCTTTTTGTATTTGTCCAATTGAAGATCTGAGAGAATTATTCTCATTTTGTATTTGTCCAATTGTATTTTTCCAATGATATTTTCCTGTTGCAAGGTGTTAATCTTCTCTTGGGTTTCTTTTTCCCAAATTTTCCAGTTGATTTTTAAACTCCTTCCTTATTTCTTCAAAGAAGTCTTTCTGTACTGGAGACCAGATCATATTTTCCTCATAGGTTCTAGGTCTCTCTGAGTTAGGGTCTTTTCCTTCCAAGAATTTTTCTATGGACTCTCCTTTCCACTGAAGAATTTTACTAAGACCTTGAGCTGGGGAGGGGCTGGTTCACGTATTTTGGTGTTGGGATCCCTAGAGGCTTTACTCACTGAGTGTAATATTCCAGCTGGCCAGTAGGGGTGCTAGTTGCTTTCCTCTGGAGTGTATGTGACCTTGATTAAGGCCTTCTCCCTTCACCTGGAGGGGGTGATTGAAGCTGTTAAATACTTTTGTCTTTGATCAATAGTGGGGTGAGGTGATCACTCTCCCTATTGTCAGCTGAAGTGGTTCTGCTCCTTGGCCTTAGCCTGAGTCACAGGTAGTCTGTAATCCTGTTTGCTCTGGAAAGAGGCTTCAGCTGAAATGAATAACTCCTAACTAGAGGAGCCCAGGGAAAATGTCTGTAGCTCTCCTGCACTGAACTCTCCCTCTAGCCCTGCCAGCAAGTTCTTGAGTGTCAGTGCCAACACTAATGCTTCTGCTCCGTAGTTGATCCAAGCCCCCGTGGTTGACCAGACTCTAGCCCCACTGCTGATCAAGCTGGTGTGTTTTTCATGCCCTCAGGCTCCCGGGCTCCCTAGCTGCTGCTAATCAGACTAATCAATGGCTAATCCAGGCTCTCAGCCTCTCCCAGGTCCAATACTCCCAGCAGAGGCCTCCCTCTGAGGCCAGATTCACCCATGATTGAGGAAGACAAATCCTGAGGTAGATGTTCTTTCTCCCTGGCTTTTCTTTCTGGGTTTTGTTGATCAGATTTCTCTTAAGAGGTATGTTTTATATCATAAAAGGGGGAAGATCAGGAGATTTTAGAATGGTCCCTGTCTTCTCTCTGCCATCTTGGCTGGAAGAGCATGTGGTAAAATAGAAATTGAGAGAATCTACCAATCTCCCCCAGAAAGAGATCCAAAAAGAAATACCCTCCCAGGAATATTATAGCCAAGTTCCAGAACTCCCAAGTCAAAGAGAAAATATTACAAGCAGTCAGAAGAATACAATTCAAATATCATGCAGCTGCAGTCAGGATCACACAGGACTTAGCAGCAACTACATTAAGGGCTCCTAGGGTTTTGCATATAATATTCCAGAAGGCAAAAAGAGCTTGGAATGCAACCTAGAATCAACTACCCAGCAAAACTGAACATCGTCTTCCAGGGGAAAAGATGGACTTTCAATGAACCAGGGGAGTTCCAAATGTTCCTGTTGAAATGACCAGAGCTGAACAGAAAGTTTGACCTTCAAATACAGGACTCAGGTGAAACACAGAGAGCAGAGGAGAAGGGTAAAACGTGAGGAATTTAATGATAATGAACTGCATGTATTCCTGCACAGAAAAATGATACTGATAATACTCGTATGAAACTTCTCATTTAATAGAGCAGGTAGAAGGAGCTTTTACAGATGAGGCACAGGAGAGAACTAAATCTGAAGATATAATATATTGCTAGAAGGGAAATGCACTGTGAGTAAGAGAAAGGAGAGCTGTAATAGGGTAAGATATTTTGTATAAAAGATATTTATTTTCTTCTTTTTTACAATGAGCTTTTGCAATGATATGGGAGAGGGGAAGGCGAGGGGGAATGAGAGAATCTTCACTCTCATCAGAAATGGCTCAAAGAGGAGACAGCATACATACTCGATAGGGTCTAAACATCTAGAGTAAAAAAGGAGAGAAGGGGGAAAGGTAGAAGGGAGGGATATGGGTGATAGAGGAGAGGGTATATCATAGGAGAGAACAGTCAGATAAAACACATTGTCCCTTTTACTTCTTGCAAGGGGCTAGGATTGGGTGGCCTGTCTGGGACCATGTGGCTGAGTAGTTGCTGGGTCTCAGGTGTGGTATGTGGGCTTGGGGCCTCTTGGCCCCAGGGCTGGTAATCAGTCTGCCACACTACTCAGCCACCCTAATGCACATTTTAGAAGAGGGACAGAGTGAAAGGAGAGAGAAAATTTAACATATGGTAGTGGGGAGGAATGGATGGAGGGATTTACAATCAGCAACAGCAACAGTGCAAAAATGTGGAAGTAACTTTTATGATGGACTTATCATAAATAATATGATCCACCCTTGACAGAGCTGATGGTAACAGAACACAAACTGAAACACATTTTTTTTCTTTTTCCTTTATTTTATACCTCAAGAGGGTCTATATTTTTTGGGAGGAGAGGTAATATCTTTACTCTTGAACAAGAATATTTTAGTGATCTATAAACAAAAAATACTTTTACAAAAATATTCCTAGTGGCTCTGCTTGTGGTGGCAAAGAACTGGAAATTAATGTAAATGTCTTTCAGTTGGGGAATGGCTTAGCAAAATGTGGTATATGTATGTGATGGAACATTATTGTTCTATTAGAAGTCAGGAGCAATGGGAATTCAGGGAAGTCCAGAAACATTTGCATGAACTGCTGCTGAGCATGATGAGCAGAAGCAGAGAAACATTGTGCACCCTGGTAGGAACATGGGAGTAAAGACCAACCTTGATCGACTTGTTCATTCCATTATTGCAACAATCAGGCACAATGCTTTATTTTTCTTCCTTAGGGATATAATTTCTCTTCCATCATATTCAATTTAGATCACTGTATACCATGGAAACAATGTAAAGACTAATAGACTGCTTTCTGTGGGTGGTGCAGGGAGGGAAGAAAGATTAGGGGAAAAAATTGTAAAAACTTCAAAATTAAGTAAAAAAAAATAAAGAAATGCAAGAGAAAATTAATAACTTATAACAAAAAATAGAAGAAAATAAATCCTTTAAAAATATAATTGAACAAATAGAATTAGGTAACAACTCCTTTAAAAAATAGAATTGACCAAATGAAAAAGAAGATGCAAAAGCTTTAAGAAAATAACTCATTGAAGAATAGTGAAAAATAGTGAACAATTAGTGAAAACTAATGATCCAAAGAGACACCAAGAACCAATTCAACAAAATATAAAAAAAAATGAAAAAAATAGAAGAAAATGTAAAATACCTCACTGGTAAAGCAAATGACCTGGAAAATAGATCCCAGAGACATAATTTAAGAATATTGGAATAGGGTCATCTAGGTGGTGCAGTGGATAGAGAACTGGTCCTGGAACCAAAAGGACCTAAGTTCAAATCTGGTCTCAGACATTTGATAATTATCTAGCAGTGAGATCTTAGACAAGTCACTTAACCCCATTGTCTTGCAAAAGAACCCCCCCCCAAAAGAATATTGGATTATCTGAAAGTCATGAAAAAATAGAGCCTGGATAGCATTTTCAGGATATTTTCATGGAGAATTGCTCTGATATTCTGGAACTAGAGGACAAAATAGTAGTTGAATGAATCCACTGATCAACTCCTGGAATGAATGTGCCAAACCAAAAAACCTAGGAATAGTGAAGCTAAAGTAGAAAACTATCAGATCAAGAAAAAAATCTTACAAATGGCCAGAAAGAATCAATTAAATATCAGTGAGTCACAATCAGAATTGCATAGGACTTGGTTACAATCAAAATTAAAGAATCAAAGGTCCTAGAATATGATATTCCAGAGGGCAAGGGAGCTTGAATTACAAGCAAAAAAATCAACTGCCCAGCAAAATTGAGCATACTTTTTCAGGGGGGAAAGATGGATATTTAAGGAAAGATATGACTTTCTAATTTTCCTGATCATAGCTGAGTAGAAAAATTCATGTTCAAATAAGAGACTCAAGAGATACATGAAAAGGAAAACAGAGAAAAAGAAAAGACTGCTATTCAATGAGATTAAACTGCTTACATCTGAATATGGGAGGAAGATTCTGATAAATCTTGAGAATTGTAACTCCATTAAAGGGTGGATACTTAGGTTGAAAATATGGAAATAAGTTGATTTTAATGGAATGATTTTTAAAAAATTTAAACAAAAAAAAGTGAGGATTGTGATGAGATAGGAGGAAGGAGAAAACAGAATGGGGGTAAATTTCATCATATGAACAGGCACAGAGGACCTATAACAGCAGAAAGAAAAACTGGAAGGAATGAGAACTGCTTGATTATTACTTTCTTCAGATTAGATTCAGAGGGAATAATGTATACACCCTGCTTTCTTGCCATTTGGGTATTAAAAGGAGGAGGAGGTAGTGGGGGAAGAAGGGAAAGAAGAAGAGGAAACGGGAAAGGGGAAATAAAAGGGAGAGTGGCTGATAGAAGTAGTGACAGATTGAGGGAGGCAGCTTTCAGCAGCAAAATAGTGGTGAAGAGGGATAAGATGAAAATTGTAAAAAAAAATAAAAATAGAGGTGAGATATTATTGAGTGTAATAAAGAGTTAGAAATTATAACTATGAATATCAATGGGATAACTCTTCCATAAAATGAAAATAGATAGCAGAGAGGATTAAAAATCAGTATCCTATAAAATACTGTTCACAAGAAACACATTTAAAACAGAGAACCACATGCAGAATAGAGGTAAATTTCTACAGCAGACTATATTATGCTTTAGCTGATGTGAAACAAGCAGAGGTAACAATCTTTATCTCAGATAAAGCAATTGCAAAAATAAATCTCATTAAAGGAGACAAAGAAGGAAATTATATGCTCCTAAAAGCTACCATAAACAATGAAGTAATTTCAATGCTAAATATGCATGCACCAAATAGAATAGCATTCACATTCTTAGAGAAGAAGCTAAATGAGTTACATGAAGACAAAGACAGAAAAACCATACTGGTAAGGAACCTCAACCTCCCTCTCTCATAATTAGATAAATCTAACCATAAAATAAACAAGAAGTAAGTTAAGGAGAGGAATATATTATTAGAAAACTTAGATATGATAAACCTCTAGAAAAAATTGAATGAGGATAGAAAGGAACATATCTTTTTTCTGTGGTACATGACACCTACCCCAAAATTGACTGTATATTAGGGCATAATAATCTCATAATCAAATACAGAAATCAGAAATATTAAATGAATCCTTTTCAGATCATGATACAATAAAAATCACATGTAATAAATGATCATGGAGAGATAGACCTAAAATTAATTATAAACTAAAGAATCTAATTTTAAAGAATGAGTGATTCCAAAAACAAATAACAAAAAAATTAAAATTTAATTCAAGACAATGACAATAAAGAGACAACATACCAAAATCTGGGGATACAGTTAAAGTAGTTGGTAGTGGAAACTTTCTATCTCTAAATGTTTACATGAATAAAAGAGAACAATGAGATCAATGAATTGGACATGCATCAAAAAAAGCCAAAGAAAGAATAAATTAAAAGTCTCTAATTAAATACCAAATTATAAATTATGAAAATCAAGGAGAAATTGATAAAATCAAAAGTAATAAAACTATTGAACTAAAATATAAAATTAAGATTTGATTTGATAAAAAAACATTAAAATAGATAAGCCTTTGGTTAATTTGATTAAAATAAAGGAAGAAGAAAATCAAATTACCCCTGTCAAAAATGAAGAAAAGAGAATTCATCAACAATGAAGAAGAAATTAAAATAACAATTTGGAACTATTTGTCCAACTGTATGCCAGTAAATTTGATAATCTAAACAAAATAGATGAATATTTACAACAATATAAATTACCCAGATTAAAAGAAGAGGAAATTAAATACTTAAATAGCCCCATTACAGAAAAAAGAAATTAAACAAGTCATCAGTGAACTTCCTAAGAAAAATTATGCAGGACCAGATGGATTCACAAGTGAATTCTACCAAACATTAAAGGAACAATTATTCCATTTCTTTATAAACTATTTGAAAAAATGTGAAATTGGAATTCTGATGCTTAAACTAGGAAGAGTCATACAGAGAAAGGAAATTATAGACCAATTTTCCTAATGAATATTGAAGCAAAAAAAATTAAATAAAATATTAGCAAAGTTATTATAGCAAGTTATCATTAGGATAATACACTATGATCAAGTAGGATTTGTACCAGGAATGCAGAGTTGGTTCAATATTAGAAAAACTATCAGCATAATTGACCATACAAACAGCCAACCTAACAGAAATCATATGATTATTCAATGGATGAAGAAAAAAACTTTTGGCAATATATAACACCCATTCCTATTAAAAACACTAGACCATATAGGAATAAATTGGAGTCTTCTTAAAATGATAAGTAGTATCTATCTAAAACCATTGGCAAGCATTATATGTAATGAGGATAAGTAAGAAACTTCCCAGTAAAATCAGGGTTGAAACTAGGATACCTATAATCACCATTATTATTCAATAGGGTTCTGGAAATATTAGCTTTAGCATTGAGAGAAGTAAAAGAAACTGAAGGAATTAAAATAGATAATGAAGCAACACTCTCATTCTTTGCAGATGATGTGATAGTATACTTAGAGAGTTCTGGAAAATCATCTAAAAATCCACTTGAAACAATTATCAACTTCAGTAGTAAAGTTGCAGGATATAAAATAAATCCACAAACCCCATCAATTTTTCTATATATTATCAATAAGACACAGCAGCAAGAGATAGAGAAATTCTGTTTAATGTAACTATAGACAACATCAGTTCTTGGGATTTTATGCCAAGGCAAACTCAGAAAATATAGGAGAATAATTAGTAAAGGGTCCTGTGCTGTTACCAGTCTCACTTTATCCTCCCTAGCCATTTGAATCCAGTGGTCAGTCTTAAATCAGGATGATGGGAAATTGCCCTGGATGCAAATCAATCAGAGTTAACTGAGTTGCTGAAGTTCTCACAACTAGTTAAGTGTTGTGTCTGTGAATGAATTAGAACTCTGCTCCTCCTGATCCCAAGGCTAGTACACTATCCACTCTGCCAATGGAAATGGATGTCCCAGGCTGAGGTAATATAATAAAAATGTTTTCAGTAGCAGCTGACCATGACTGTTGATGTTTCCAACTTCATTTCTCCAAAGGACTACCAGCCATATCTGGTAGTTTGAGGATATTCTGGTTATAAAATCTTTCAGAATTATAAGTGCTCTTCCTCTTTTGGTATATTGATGAAAAGTATCTCCAGGTCTTCAATATATTTTCTTTGACTTCATCAGGGTTCATCATATTAGGCACTGTTGATGGTGACATCACATTTTCCATTAAGTGGAATCTCATTGTCATGAGCCTATCATTGACAGCTTTGGGTAGGTATTCAAACTTGTTGACTAGATTAGTTTTGATTGAAAAACATTTCCCAGCCAGTCTAGAAAAACATGTATCCAGCTTTGACTTCAGTAGTCTGGCTTTCATTTGTCAATCTTGTTTCATTCAGGGCTATTATTTGAATATGATACCTGTTGAGTTCTCTTGTAACAAGAGCTGTTCATCTTTCAGACCCATTGGATCTTGTGTTGTCTATGAGTGTGCGCACATTTCACATACCAGTGTTGAATAGAATATTCTTCTTCTTCTCCTCCTTCTCCTTCTCCTCCTCCTCCTCCTCTTCCTCCTCCTTCTTTCTTTCTTCTTTTTTGGTTTTTGCAAGGCAGTGGGATTAAATGACTTGCCCAAGGTCACACAGCTAGGCAATTATTAAGTGTCTGAGTCTGGATTTGAACTAAGATCCTTCTGACTCCAGGGGCTGGTGCTCTATCCACTGTGTCACTTACCTGCCCCCAAGTAGAATCTTCTTTGAAGAAGTTTTGTACATTGTTTTTGTGTTTCATCATAGGATGGGATCCCCACCTATCAAGAATTAAGGTCAGGGTTGGTAAGTAGACAATATTTTGGGCACCTTTTCTAGCCTATTCCTCACCCCAGGAGGTGAGTAATATGATCCTTAAAAGGACTGCTCAGTCACCCAGAGGACTGCCGAATCCCACTTCTGTTTCTAGTACGTAAATGACCCTATGACCTGGGGTGTAGGGTTGTTTCTACAATTCTGTGTATGTGTACCTATTGCTTCATCACTTGTCTTTTGCTATGTTACACAAATTTGAGATAGGAATGGTATAGTGGTATGCATGATATCTTTTGATTCTTGCATAAACTGGCTTTAAGTGAGGCAGAATTGCACCACATGGTTGGCCTCACTCTCTCTTCCAAAGTCATCATTGTCCAGTGGCAAGACAAAGTCAAGATAATTGATGGCTATTGCTACAGCAGATGACCTTGGCATCTTTAATATCCAAACCATGCTCCAAGTGCTCCACAAAAACTACTTTAACTGCCTTCATGACCATTGGAACAAATTGTTCTCATCTTCCCATTCTGCCAGTTGAAGACTTCACATGATAGGGGTAGAAACCCCCACCCCCCAACTCACCAATGGTTATGAGACTACTCAGTTGCTCTCATTTTGGTTTAGCCCAACTGCTGAAATGGTTTACCAGTGTGTGGTCCCCATACATGAAACAGCTTCTTGGAGTCACAGGTGACAGTTAGGTGGCTCAGGTTGACACCAAAAGTTGAAAAGCAGGCCTGAGAAGGATTTGGCAACCTTCACACCAGAGATACTAGTCTTCCGTGAACATATGTACACTCTCAACTAGGATAATAAAAATGACAATTCAGCCTAAATTAAGTTACTTATTCAGTATCATGCCAACTAAACTTTCGAAAAGTTATTTTATTGAGCTAGAAAAAAATAGTAACTAAATACATATGGAAGTTCAAAAAGTCAAGAATATCAAAGGAAATAATGAAAAAAAATGCAAATAAAGGTAATCTAGCCATGGAATTACATTATAAAGCATCACTTATCCAAATTGTTTGGTACTGGCTAAGTAATAGAGTAGTGGATCAGAGGAATAGATTATTTGTTGAAGAAATAATAGTAAATAACTATAGGAATCTGCTTTTGGATAAACCCAAAGATTGGAGCTTCTAAGATAAGAACTCACTCTTTGATAAAAACTGCTGAGAAAACTGTAAGATAGTATGGCAGAAAGTAGGAATGAGTTGACATCTCACATCTGTAGATAAGGTCAAAATAGATATAGGATTAAGCAGAAAATGTGAGAACATAAACCAATTAAGAAAACAAGGAAAGCATGTCAGATCTATGAAAAGTGGAGCAGTTTATGACCAAAGAAGAGAAAGAGAACATTATAAAGTACAAAATGGAAAATTTTCATTTCATTTAATTGAAAAGGTTTTATACAAATAAAACCAATGCAGTCAAGATTAAAAGGAAGGCAGTAAGGTGGGAAACAGTTTTTTCCAACTAGTGTTTCTGATAAAGCCATCATTTCTAATTTATGAAAACAGCTGAATCAAATTTATAAGACTACAAGTCATTCCTCAATTGACAAATGGTCAAATAATATAAAAAGACAATTCTCAGATGAAGAATTTAATGCTATCTATAGTCATAAGAAAAAAAATGCTCTAAATCTTTATTAATTAGAGAAATGCAAATTAAAGTAATTCTGAGAAATCATTTCATACCTTTCAGATTGGCCAATTTGACTAAAAAGGAAGATGATCAATATTGGAGGACTTGTGTAAAATCTGGGACACTAATGCATTGTTGGTGGAGTTGTGAACTGATATACATTTTCTTGATAACAATTTGGAATTTCTTCCAAAGGGTAATAAAACTTTGCATACTCTTTTATCCAGCAATACCATTTCTAGATCTGAATCCCAAACAGATAACAAAAAAGGATAAAAATGCCTATAAATACAAAAATATTAATAGAGCTCTTTTCAAAGTGCTAAACAACTGAAAATTGAAGAGATGCCTATCAATTGAGGAATGACTGAATAAATTGTGGTATTGACTGTGATGAAACACTAGTTTTCTATGAGAAAGCATGAGGGAGGAAGCTAGGTGGTGCATTGGATAGAGCACCGGCCCTGGAGACAGGAGTACCTGAGTTCGAATCTGGCCTCAGACACTTAATAATTACCTAGTTGTGTGCCCTTGGGCAAGCCATTTAACCCCATTGCCTTGCAAAGACTTTTAAAAAAAGTATGAGTGAAGGGACTTCAGAACTGTCTGGAAAACTGAGTGAAGGGAGCAGAACCAGAAGAGCAAGTGACAATCAACTATGATAGACTAGCTCATTTCACTAGTACAATAATCAAAGGCAATTCTAAAAATCTTGTGATGGAAAATAGCAATAGTATTCAGAGAAGTAACTATGGAATTTAAATGTAGAACAAAAATTTCTGTTTTAATCTTTTAAAGTTGTCTTATCCATTATGATTTTTTTTCTTTTTATGCTTTTTCCCACTTTGATTTCATTTTTCTTTCAAAATATGATTAATATAGATTTATGTTTAATATAGTATACATGCATAACTTATTTTCTGTCAGGGGATAGGGAAATGAATGAAGAGAGGGAGAAAAATATGAAACTCAAAATCTTGCAAAACTGATTGTTGAAAATTATAATTGCATATAGTTGAAGAAATAGATAAATAAAATATTTAATCTTTTTTTAAAAAAGGAAAAGGGGGCAAAAGCAACGTACGACTTTTTTTAGGTTTTTGCAAGGCAAATGGGGTTAAGTGGCTTCCCCAAGGCCACACTGCTAGGTAATTATTAAGTGTCTGAGACCGGATATGAACCCAGGTACTCCTGACTCCAGGGCTGGTGCTTTATCCACTGCACCACCTAGCTGCCCTTGATGTATGACTTTTTGAGTCAAACAACCTGACTCCTATTTTTGTGTGACCCATGATGATATTTACAGTTTTAAAAAGTTACAAAACAAAACTCTCCTACTGATTCTTTTAGTGTTATTGCTAGCTGTTTTCAGAATACAATTACAGATTTGAAAAGTTGTGACAGCAACCTTTTATGACACTCTCATCACTTCTCATTGTTGCTTCTTTCAAAACAAGTCAAAGTGATTCAGTTCTAACGACAATGTTTAGAGTACCACATGTATAGCTGTACTATAACATTGTTATTTTCAAATCCATATTTCATCAAAGCAATAAGAGAGAGAAAAAGTAAATGATTTTCTTGTTTGAAGGATGTCATTCATTTATTTTGTCTGAACAAGAAAACTCAACCATTATTATCAAACTTTTACTAAATGTCTTCAGAAATTAGCTTTTCCTACATCTTGTTAATTTTTCTTTAATTAATTCAGCTGAAAATAATAAATACCTTTTGTATGCAAAATTTTAAGTGCCTCTAGTCAATTTAGCAACAACTTACATTATTTGAATCACAAGTAATATCATTATTTTATATACTTTACATTCTGTCAAAAATTAAATCGAAGTGAGATCTTCATTCCCATAAAAATTTTAGCAGATTTATTTTCCAAGTGCAAAATACAATTGCAGCAATAATTTTTTGAACCTCAGTGAAAGAACTAATGAAATATCCATATTTCAAAATTCATTTGACTGTAATTGAAGAGTTTATCTCTAATCTTCAATTCAAAATAATTAATCAAAAATTTGCAATGATATGGTAAAAGTTAAATATCACATAGAATTCAATAGATACTTTTCAGTCAATTAATATGCTGAATTACATCATATTCTTATAGATTAGTATCAGGATCAGCATTTCTCTATGTGGAAAGACAATTTTAAGGATGCAATGTGTACAATCTTTATATAGATGAGAATTATAAGATAAACATTTGCAATCAACTTTGATTTAGGGAACACTAAATTTGAACCTTGATTGAGTAAAATGCTTGCCAAAAAGAATTCCATTTTTCTCATCTCTGGTTCTATATTACCAAAAAAATTCATTATTACAAATTCCATAAATTTGTTTTTTCTTTTTATGTAAGTGCTATACATATAAGGTTATATTTTGATTCTTGGTCCAAAATCTGAAAATATTTACTTCTTGACCTTTGCACTAAAATTTTGCCAATTTATTTAGACAAAGTTTTGTTAGTGATAAATTATATTTATAAATCATTTTATTTAATTTTTTAAGAAAGATTTTAATTTTTTTTGAGTGTAACAGTTTTCCTCCTAATCTTGCTTCCCCCCCCACAGAAGGTAGTCTGTTAGTCTCTACATTGCTTCCCTAGTATACACTGATCTAAGTTGAATGTGATGAGAGAGAAATCATATCCTTAAGGAAGAAAAATAAAGTATAAGAAATGACGAAATTACATGACAACTGTATTTTTCCCTGAAATTGGTCTTTGTTCAAATTCCACAATTCTTTCTCTGGATACAAATGGCATTCTCCATCACAGATACCTCAAAATTATCCCTGGTTGTTACACTGATGGAATGAGCAAGTTCATTAAGGTTGATCATCAACCCCATCTTGCTGTTAGGGTGTGCAGTTTTTCTGCTTCTGCTCATCTTGCTCAGCATCAGTTCTTGGAAATCTTTCCAGGCTTCCCTGAATTCCCATCCCTCCTGTTTTCTAATAGAACAATAGTGTTACATGTCATACATATACCACAGTTTGTTAAGCCATTCCCCAGTTGAAGGACATTCACTTAATTTCCAATTCTTTGCCACCACAAACAGGGCTTCTATGAATATTTTTGTACAAGCAATGTTTTTACCTTTTTTCATCATCTCTTCAGGGTATAGACCCAGTAGTGGTATTGCTGGATCAAAGGGCATGCACATTTTTGTTGCCCTTTTGGCATAATTCCAAATTGCTCTCCAGAAAGGTTGGATGAGTTCACAGCTCCACCAACAATGTATTAGTATCCCAGTTTTCCCACACCCCTTCCAACATTAATCATTGTCCTTTATGGTCATATTGACCAGTCTGAGAGGTGTAAGGTGGTACCTCAGAGAAGTGTTAATTTTCATTTCTCTAAAAAGTGATTTAGAGCAATTTTTCATATGACTATTGATTGCTTTGATTTCTTCATATGTAAATTGCCTTTGCATATCCTTTGACCATTTGTCAATTGGGGAATGGCTTTTTTTTTGAAAATTTGACTCAGTTCCCTATATATTTTAGGAATGAATCCTTTGTCAGAAATGCTAGTTGTAAAAATTGTTTGCCAATTTACTACATTTCTTTTGAACTTGGTTACAGTGGTTTTATCTGTACAAAAGCTTTTTAATTTAATGTAATAAAAAAATCATCTAGTTTGTTTTTAATGATGTTCTCCATCTCTTCCTTGGTCATCAACTGCTTCCCTTTCCATAGATCTGATAGGTATACTACTCCTTGATCTTCTAGTTTGCTTATAGTATTGTTTTTTTATGTCCAATTACTGTATTCATTTTAATCTTATCTTGGTTTAGGGTATGAGGTTTTGGTCTAATCCAAGTTTCTTCCATACTAATTTCCAATTTTCCCAAAAGTTTCTATCAAAGAGAGAGTTTTTATCCCAATAGCTGGACTCTTTGGGTTTATTAAAAAGCAGATTACTATAATCATTTCCTGCAGTTACAACTAGTCTATTCCACTGATCCACCACTCTATTTCTTAGCCAGTGCCAGACAGTTTTGATGACTGATGCTATATATATTATAATTTTAGATCTGGTAAGGCTAAACCACCTTCTTTTGCACTTTTTTTTTCATTGAATCTCTGGAAATTCTTGACTTTTTATTTGTCCATATGAATTATAAATCATTTTAAACCTTTCTAAGCTATTTTTCTTGTATATTAGTACCTCATTTTTACCCTCAGAGTAATTCTTTTCATCTCTTTACATAATAGTAAATAGAGACTCTGAGAATCACAAACATATTGTGTCTGGGAGGCTTGTTTAAGTTCTTTCTCTTTGAAGACTAATGACATCATAGGTGATGCTTTAACTTTTGCCTGAATTATATTTAAGTGAGGAAAAATTGCACAGTCCTAAGGCTCACTCTCAGTTGAGACCTGATGGCTATTTGCCAGACATATTGCAATGCAGTTTCCTTTAGGGATATACATTCGAAGAGATTATTGATGAGGTGAAATTTCATGATTCTTTGTATGAATACACATACATAAATACATTTGATGGAATCAACTGTCTGAGAGAGTCAGGAGAAAGTTGTGTAGAAATGCCTGGGAAGTCAAAACCTGATCTCCTGTCTGTAAAATTTATTTCTTAGGATGATAGAAGCATAACTTTATAGATCTAGACATAGAACAGACATCAGAATCTAACTTGTCCAATCATTTCATTTATCAAATAAAATTCAAGAAATTCAGGGAGGTCTTCTTACCACAGCCACAGTTTCCCTTTCAATATCAAATTTAATTATTTTTTAAAGATAAAATTTTAAGTCCTCAAAGTTGCTATTCTGAACATTTGTAATCATTTTAACTCATAAAATATAAATCTAAAGAAAATAAGAGGGATTTGGCTGAATCTATATGAGATCAAGGCATCAATATCTATATCTCTTTCACACAAAAATAAACAACCTACTAGCATTCCAGTTTTGCTGTAGATTTCCCTTTTCTTCTCAGAGTAGCCGAAGGACATCAGGTACTCAGATGAAGTCCAGAAAATGATTTACTCATCATTTTAATGCTTTAATCCTAATGTTATATATTTTTTTCCTACACAAATGTAATACTCTTAGAAAACAAGTTTCCATTTGTTTTTCCAGTGTCTAGAACAGTACCTGGCATATATATTAAGAGATAAATAAATGTTTGCTAAATTAAAGCATTTGTTTTGAGGTCCCTAATATTTATTAAGAGTTCATATTCTTTATGTGTTTTGAAGAGCATATAATCATATTGAATCATTGATAACTATTCATAATCACAAATAATCTTGGCAAGAAATAATTTATTTCATAGGGAGTACCATACCCACCTTCAAATTTTGTACATACTCAGAGAGATGAAGTTGCTGAATTTAAACTGTTTATAAGATATTTATTAATCCTTTTTCCATTTCTTCCACATCTTGACAACCTATTATTAAAGATCATGTAGATTTACAGATTTTTCTGATTAGAAACAAGTCCATCTACTGCCAAATCCATCTTATAGCAGATTTGCTATATTTAGGTGAACCCTGGTTTCACTTTGGCATAATGAAGACAAATTGAAACAGAAATAGCCCCAACACAATGCATATAACAAAGCATCTGCTAAGTGGAAATGAGATGATCATTCTGTTTCCTTAAAATATCTTCCAATAGAAGTTCATTTACAAACAGGAGTTATAAGAAAGAAAAGATATGAGTCCCTTCCTTGAGAAGACCAAAGGGCATAAACCATAGTATTGCTGTAGGAGATTAGATCCAAGCATCCCTCAGGTCCATCATCAAATGGAGACTTACAAACTCTATAGTCAGGATTGTGGCTCAACCTGTTATGTATTTTAGTACTGTATGTGATCTGGAAATTGTGAAAATGGAGAGCTTTTAGGGGTTTTGGCCATTTGACCACGCACAGGGATCTCTAAGCACTTAAGGAACATGATGGAGCTTACAGTCAGCTCCAACATACAATCATCTCTATTTTCATGAACTATTCATTCTTCCCTGTCAGACATATGTGTCTGTAATGTGTATGCATGGATGTACATACATTTGTGTGTTGGTAGATATATCCCTTGAAAATGGATTACATTTTTAAATTTAAAATTCATATTTGAATCAGATAACCATAAGGGAAAGTTTTGAAAAGGGTGTGGTCCCAACAGCACATTCAATAAAGCCTCCTTGATATGTTAATAGCAGCATTTGTAGCAACCCTCAGGGTCTAGACTAGCTAAGGATGCTTCACCTTTTATATCAACCACTTTCATTTTAGTGAATCTTTTAAGTGAGACTAAGTCTATTGAAAAACAAATTCAAGTCACAATTTTATTTATACTAAGATATAAATGATGAATAGTAGTACCCTACCCCCTCCAAAAAAACCCCCAACATTTTAATAACAAGGAATAAAAAGGAATATAAAGATATTTATTAAGTACTTGACTTGGGGGAAGAACCCCACTAAAGTAACTGAAGAATAGCTAAAGGTGAGCCTGGGGATGCCCAAATCAAGCTTCACTGACATCCCATTTTTTTTAAGTTGGATACTCTTGCCCAGATTTCATAACAACCTGCCATTAAACAAACCTCCTTGTAAAGGATCTAAGATCCCCTTCCTTAAAGTGAATTCTCCTCTATGATGAATGCAATTCTACTGTACTGGAATCTAAGCCTATAAAACGCTGTTCTCAGAGTTTAGTAAGCAGCTGTCACATCGGCAGGTGTTGGTAATCACATATTTGAGGATGACTTCTGCCCCTATTTTTTATTTTATCTCATCATATCTTCTACCTCGAAACTGCTGTTATATGTAAACAAAGATATTATGTCTTGTCTACATAGGCAGTTTCTCTCAACTTTGGGATTCACTGGAGAGATTTTGAGCCCAGTCTCTCCATCATCCTGGTTCTTCAACTTGTGAGGGTGCTGAAATATTGAAATGAAGTGTTGGAAGACAGATCAGGCAGACATAATCTGAACTGCAAAGATAACAATTTTATTTTTCCTGAAACTTTCTCAGAAATTGGGAAATTCTCTTCCCTCTGCCCTGAAAGATACTTTAGGAAATTGAGGTTTATCAGAGAAAGTATTGTGTCTGTATTCCTCTCCATCCCTATTTTTATGTGAAGTTCATCAAGCAAATAATTTCAGGATATTTGAGAGAGATAGTATTGCAGTATTAGTAAATATGTTTTTATTTCAGCAAACCACATAACTTAAGAGAACGATTTGTAGATCAACTAGAAGATACTGCAATTTAATATTATTTTGCAGCTACTGAGTTGTTACTGCTGTCATTACACAGCAGGTTGTTGAAAGTTGGCAACTTTTATGAAAGCCATTTATAACACATTTCCTATAAACAGGGGCAATAAAGAGCTAAACTGTTTCAGAAAAAAAAGATGCAAATATTAGGAATGTGTTTTATTCAATGAGAATTTGGCAATTGCATCTAAGTTAAAATAAAGGATATATCTAAGTCATCAACTTCATAAACTCTACATTGTGTCTCCATATAAACCAAGCAACTGATTATCTGGAATGATATTGAATTTATTCCTTTTTGGGTTTGTTGAATGTGTGTTCTTGAAGTCTGATAATTTTCTGTCCTTTCAACTAGGCTCTTTAATATTTGGCACACAAGAATTGCAAATCTGGAAGATGGTAATTTGTTTTATTTAATTCTTTTTGAGCCTCTGTGATGTGATTAGCAGGACAGAGATACACAGGATACACAGACACCATCTCCTCTTCCACTTTGGAACTTTGCATTTCAAAGAGCAGTGACAATGAAGCAATGCTTTGGTTTGCTTTTTTTTTTTGAGACTTTTTCAAGGCAATGGGGTTAAGTGGCTTGCCCAAGGCCACACAGCTAGGTAATTACTAAGTGTCTGAAGTCCGATTTGAACCCAGATACTCCTGACTCCAATGTAGGTGCTCTATTCACTGTGCCACCTATCTACCCCGTTTGGTTTGCTTTTTACTGAAGTAATTTTTCCTTCTTATTTTGGTTATTCTTTTGCACACACACACACACACACACACACACACACACACACACACACACACATATATTTAATACCTTGATTATCTAGAATACTGAAAGAACAGGGAAATCTGATTAATTGATACAGCTCAGAGAAATTTAGAGAAAATCTTTATCCCATCAGTTATTGGTTGTGATTTGGAATTACTTTACATTTTATCTTCACTTTTTCATGTAAATCATGGATTATCTCAGTAGAATATGAACTACTTGAGAGAAAGGAATATTTCATTATTGTCTTTGTACATATAACACCTACCATGATATATATTCTCTTGCTTGTAACAGACATATCTTCACCATCTTGCAACCATGTTGCCACCTCTCTGGCTGTCATGCCCTCTCAATTCCTCTCCCCACAGTAATTTAGGACTCAGCCCCTAGGATGAGTTTTCACCTTATTTTTTTTCCAGGAAATAGGTCTCCATGGTATCTCTACATCATTTTATTTCCTCTTCAATCATCATATTGCATGTTTTTATAGTAAATCAATCTTAAATAACAATTGTCCTCTTTAGCTATTCCTACATTTCAAAGCTAGTATCCTATCTTTATCACTTGTTGTATCTAATCAATCACTTTTTAAAAAATTAGACCATGTATATTCCCTTCTTTTCAATTCCATTGCCATCTCATTGGTTCAAGACATAATCATAATTTCTCCTTTGAATTATTGAAATTGCCTCCTAAATAGTTGTTCAGTCTTCATACAGTCACTCTATTTTGTATCCAGAGTTCTTTCCCTAATGTAAAGTTTGGAGCATATCACTATTCTCATCAATCACTTTCATCAATAGATCTTTCATTGTCTTCCAAAGTCTAAACTCTGTAGTCTTACTTTTATGGCAGAATCCTATACATTCAGGACTCCAAACTTCCTTTCCAGCTAACTATCACATTATCTTTCTCACATATACTAAGTATAATACAAAATTAAATAGTTTCCATTTCCCTAACATATTCTTTTATTAACTATTCCTTATAATATTCCTTAATTCACCCCCCCAATCTCCACCTGTGAAAATATTTACCTTTTAAGGCTCAAATTCATCTTAGTCTATGAGACATTTTTTTTGTCATTACCTTCCTATCAATCTAGAAATCCTAAAAATTTTTTTCAAATTTTGCTTAGGCACTTACCATATTCCATTTTGTATGCATGCAAGTCTTACCACTCCTGCAGTGTAAGCATCTTAAGGATAGGGACCTTGCCTTAGATCAAGAGTATTCTAAAATTCTTAGTGTAAACTATTAGTTTACTTTTAAACTCTAAGAACTTAAAGTTGAACTAAGAATTTTTGGACATGTTATATGTCTCATGAGCTCAAACAGAGTCTTGCACAAAATAACTTCTGAATAAATACTTAACTGAATCAATAAGTCCTTGCAAACAATGATTCCAACATGACTAGCCAGGTTAATTAGAACACCAAACTGTTGTAATACAGGAGACACACAGAGAACAAGGATTCATAGGAAATTAACAAAATGTGTCTTCAGAATCATAGAATAATAGGTTTAATACTGAAAAGAACTTTAGGTACTTTCTATTCCAAGTCTGTTGTTTTACAGTTATGAAAACTGATGCAGAAAATAGTGACTTAAACAGGCTAGTGTAGCTAGTGCAGGATTTGAACCCTGGACCTCTCTGATTCTCAAAGTCTTTACATCAACATCTACCATAATCAAAATAAATCCAAAAATGGAAATCACAGACTGGTTAAAAAATCTATATCTATATCTCTCTTTATATATACATACATATATATATTACAAAATAATCTGTTAAAATATTTCTAAATAATTTCCTATATATTAGAAAGTTTTAGGTGATCAAGCAAATAATAAACTTCATTGATCATCCTCATTCCTTCTGAACCTCTATTTGACACCTTCAATAGCTTAGTACTTGGTAATATAGGAACAGATGATTCAATATTTCAAGGTATAAAAATTATCCTAAGAAGTAACCTAAGACACAACCCATTCCAGCCTTTCCTGTATCTATTCTATTTCATTCAAGACAGAGGACAGAAAATATATGCACACATACATGTTCATATAAATATGTATGTGTATTTACTGGGTCATCAACTATGTCAGGACAAACCAAACAACTTAATGGCAACTGTAGGCATTATCCTGGGGTTTACACTGTCTATATAGCTTTATTACCATCATAGCAGGTTAGGATATGCAGCTTTTGCAGGGGATGTGCTGTTCTATCATTGCTGAGAATACAGCTGGCTCTTTTTGGAAAGTATTGTGTATAGTGGACTATGAATGATACATAAATTCATTTGTTTCCATTAGATGATTATTTATTTTTTGATCTAGACCTATGTATGATTGCATTACTGTAGGGATGTGATGGTTAAACACAAATAGAAATATGGGATATGAGTTTGTTCATAAGGATCCCTGGGGAACCACATGTTAACTCAGTTTTTAAATTTAATATTACCTATGTTTTATTATATTTTTATTTATTTTGTTAAATATTTCCCAAATACCATTTAAATTTGGTTCAGGTCACATTTAAAAGTGTTATCAATTCACCTGTGGACCTCATATTTGACATTTTTGCTATACAGAACTTTAGGGGAGGAAATGACCTCTCCCAAAGCATATCAGCATTCTCTCCACCACACAGATTCTAAGAGTTGCATGGGGTGTCATTAAAAGTGTTAAGTCGGGGATGGCTAGGTGGCACAGTGGCTAGAGCACAGGCTTTAAATCCGGCCTCAGACATTTAATAATTACCTAGCTGTGTGGCCTTGGGCAAGCCACTTAACTCCAATGCCTTGCAAAAAAAAAAGGGTTAAGTCATTTATCTAGGATTAGAGTCAATATGTTCAGAAGCGGAGCTTCAATTCTGACTTTAAGCTTAGTTCTGCTACTGTACCTCACTACTTCTACCATGTAGAGGTAGGAATAAATGATAATTTATTACAGCAATAAAGGAATTCTTCCTTAACATTTTTCCAAATATATTATTGGAATTTAGCTGTTTAAACTTTCTAAGCTAGTGTATTTACTTTCACTTTTGATCTTGCTGTAAGGAAAGAGTAGGAATAAGTATTTTTTTATCAGACCACTGAAAATCCTTTGGGAGAGACAAAATATAAGAAAAAAAATCAAATCTCTTTCAAGAGGGGTACTTGCTAAGCAATAAGAAAGAAGGTTATGAAGAGATGAAATCTAAAAGAAAATACTGTGATAGACTTTCTTGTTATTTATATAAATTATCTATCTGTGTTTAAGATCAACAATGCACACTTGGCTTGCCTTATGTTAACAGTTTTCAACAATTTTCTATTGCAACATTTTGTTGTCAGAATAGCTGGAAGCTCCCTCCAAGTTATACTGTGGAATTGTTTCATCTTTCCACAACAAAACACATGGTATAAGGTTAACTACAGGTTTGTGTCTGAGAGAACTGTCTGCCTCTCTAGTGCAAATAAATAATCACAATACTCAAAGAATTTATCTTCTTTCCAATGAAATCTCCTTGTCATATATATATATATATATATATATATATATATATATATATATACATATATACACATACATATATATATATATACATATATATATGTATATGGAAGAGCAAAACAGAAAAAACAAACGAAACATTCTTGAGAATAGATCAGTATTGTACAATTCTTAAAGTCTGTTTTCCTCTCAGATGCATTGATTGACATTTCAAAGTCAAATTTTCAGATTCCCCTCAAGGAAATACAACTTTTTAAATAAGTTTCTTTAATCCAAGAAAAAAAATCAGTGATTTCTTTTTAAAAGATAGCACAAATATCAGAGCATATCTACTTGTTATCAAGTGGTCTTGGTTATATACCTTTGATAAATTCTTTTTTCTTTGTGATTATTCTATAAACCAAGAACATGTGGGTCCTGATTAAACAGCAACAACAAAAAGAAACAGACAAAAAAAGAAACAAAAAATAAAATTTTCCCAAAACCCTTGTCTTAAAAGACCATCTCTGCAATCTTTCTTATGACAGGGCATTTACTGAAAAACAAGTAGATTTGCATGGGAAGTTAGGTGACAGCAGTTAGAGCACTGGGCCTGGAGTCAGAAACATCTCAGCAGTGTGACCTTGGGCAAGTCATGTAACCCTATTTGTCTCAGTTTCCTCATCTGTAAAATGAACTAGAGAAAGTAATGGCAAACCAGTCCAGAATCTTGACCAAGAAAGTCCCAAATGAGATCAGAGTCAGCAACAACTGAACATCACCAATACCAAGTAAGTTTTACCAGTGATTAGGTATGAATTTTCAAATCAGCAATTATATAATATATTATATATGTAACATATTATAATATATATAAAATTTATATATAACTATATATAATAACAGTATATATGCACATATATGTATATAATGTATAATGCATCACTTCAGTTTCAGAAAAGTGGCATGTAAATCAATTAACATACAACCCTGACCTGAACATTGGTTTAACAAAAAAAATCTGAGATAAAACTGCAGAATGTTCCATGTTCAGTTAGTTCCACAGGAGTAATGTTTGTAGATGACCCTTGGAAAAATTTTATTAGGTTGAGGTTTTCTTTTAATGCATGGCTGTAAAAAAAAACTAAACTTGTTAAAGAAGGGAAAGCATGGGCAGGGAATGAAATACTGAGCCACAAAGGCCTAGTTCAAATTGTATCTTTTATGCTTACTTTGTGTTCAGTGTATGAATTATATAACCTCTTAATCCTTCATTTTTTCATCTATAAAATAAAGAGGAATAAGACGTGCTATATGTACTTCCTCTGAGTTTTGGAAGGTTCTTAGGACATAATGGATGTAAACTATTTTCTAAATAATCTCACTTCCACAGAATTTTTGTTTTGGTTCTTTACATGATTTCATTAGTGTAAGGAAGTCTGGGTTTAGAAATTCTCTTCATCAATGCATATAGGCAATCATCTGGAATCTAAAGTACCTTAAAACTCTTTGGTATTAAGTAATATGCTCATTTACATTCACTTAGTGTGAGAAAACTTTGCATTGTATACAAAGTTGTTATTTTTATCCTTATGAATTATATAGCAATAATCAATTTGGAAATACATCACACATGGGAGAGCAGTTAGGTGATACAGTGGATAGAGCACTGACCCTGGAGTTAGGAGGACCTGATTTCAAATCCCACCTCGGACATTTAATTATCTAGGTGTGTGACCTTGGGTATGTCGCTTAACCCATTGCCTTGCACACACACACACACACACACACACACACACACACACACACACACAAACACACAAACACACATACATACATGCATGCACATAATCCACTTGCAGCCATCCATAAAAGTATAAAGGTATTCTCAACCATATTGGGTTTGTGGAATAGGATTGAGACAATTTATTTATTCCATGTAAAAAGTCTCACCATCATCACATTTAATTCAATTGAAGGCAACTTTTAGCAACCAGAGACAATAAATTGTAAAGAAAAGACCACTAAATTTGAAATCAGAAACCTAGATTAGAATCTCCCCCCCCCCCCATTTACTAAGCTGAGTGACACTCAGGCAAATCATTTAACCTCTTTGGTCTTCAGTTTCCTTATAAGTAAAAGAAAGAAAAGATTTGGTCAATATATCTTATGTCCTTCTTGGCTTGAAATCTTTTAATTTCCTTACAATCATTTAAAGATGGAAAAAAGATAAGATTCATTTAAATTACTATAATTTTATATATAATAATTTAATTAAAAAAACTAATATTTGCTTTCCTATGCAGCAAATACAAATATGAATGCTACATGCTCTTTTCCTTTAATGAATAGTGTGGCATAGCAGGAAAGGTATTCATGTAACTAAACCTCAGTCTTCATATGAAGAAACTGAGGGCATAAATATTGGCATGATCTGTCCAAATTCTGTAATAAGTAAAAGAGCTGGAATTTGAATCTGATGTCATCTTTAGCACTTCACTTGTATATCCAACATTTTCTTTCCCTGAATATAAATTTCTTGCATACTTCTTTAATCTACAAGAGTGTATATACATATACACATACATACAAACACACACACACAAAATCACACACATACACACACACACACACATATATACATATATATATATACATTCTCTCTATCATTGATCTAAACTAAAAGTCTAATAAGCTTATTTCTTAAATTTCTACAATTTTATTGTAGAGAATTCCCAGATAAGGAAATTCTCTCTGGTAATTAATATTAACACCTCTTTTGTAATTTGAAGTCTCAGAGAGCTTCCTTAGAGTGCTAAGATGGTATGTGACTTACTCAGAATCACACAGCCATATCTAAGGTGGAACCAGAACCCAGATTTTACACATTCTAAGACTACTTTCTCTTTCAGTATTGTAAGTTTCCCTTTTTATATATTATTCATATTCATATTTTTTCAATTTTTTCTCATTGGTTCCTTATAACAATAAATATCTAGATTGGTGGGCAATGAAGAAAAGATCCCAGGAAGAAGTGATTACAGAAATTTAATAACTCTATAACCCTGGTCAAGTTATTAAACTCTTTCTGATTCAGTTTTCTCATTTACAAAATGCTGATAATATTTTTCCCACCTCCCAGAGTTGTTCTAAGATTAAAATGGGATATCTTTAAAGTGTTCTGCAAATCTATTTTTGCTATAGAAATACTTGCAATTATTAACATCTTGGAAGGCAGCGAGAGTAGAAGAGTTAGTCTGTTAGAATTCTTTATTCTAACTTATATCAACCATAATTTTACCCCCCCCCTTTAATTTACTAACTTGACTCATAGTTCTTCCATCATTCCTTAATAAGAAACAAGTTATCAGAAATATAATATGTATCCATTCTGAATTCTGTATCAAACTCATGGCACCTGTATAGCACACCTAATGAATGCAGCATAAATGATAACACAGTAGAAAATTAATTAATCGATGGATGGATGTAAGATTTTATGAAAATTTTATGAAATTTTGTTCACATAGATATATATGCAGTAAATTCATATTTGATTTTCTTATTTATAATGATTTTTTTACATGAATCCTTTGCAACTTCCCAAGTGTCTGACTGACTAGAGGATAACTTTAGTTAGAATTAGCTACAACTACGTAGTGCCCTAAAAAGAGAAATGTGTTTATAGTCAGAGTATCTAGGTTTATATGCCAAATTAGGCACTAAGTGTATGCTCTTGAACAAGTTATGTGAACTCTCTGAATTGTAGTTTCCTCATATAAAGGTTTGAACTATATGTTCTTTAAGTTCTCTTCTAGTTCAAAATGAAAGATCTTGTGATCCTAGTGGAAAGAGTTTTGCATATGAAGTCTGGAAACATAGGTTTGTGTTTTTGTCATTTTATTTACCAATGGAGACTGTGATTTAATCATTTTAACCAGCTAGTTCTTGGTTTCTCTCTCGATGAAATGAAAATGATGCTTCTTTTATTACTGATCTAGGATTGGGTCAATAAACTAGCCTTTATAAAACTTTGGAAACAATGAAGATACACATACACACATATTAAAGTATAATCATTAATTCAGGAAATATTGTCAATCACTATTCACAAAGCAGATTGTTAAGTGTTAGGAATATAAAGAAGGTAAGGCATTAATGTTTTGGTTTTTTTGAAAGGGAGAAAGCAAAAATCACCTAATTGATCTCAATTCAATTTAAATATTCTACTTGATAAGATTTTCTCTTTTTATTTGGACCTGTGATTTCTTTGGTTTGTAAAACTCCATATTGGGAACTACTTTCTTTAATGAAGATTTTCAGCTTATTGAAAGTTAGAGTTTTAGAGTTGCAGGAGGCCCTAAGATATTATTGGTTTGACATTCTTCAAGAGCAGGGTCCTGTGATGATGGAACAGAAGATGAGGTTCAGCTCTGCCTCACAGGCCTCCCCCTCACTGTAATTCCTTGTATGGAAAGTCAGTTGTTTTAGAGGCAATATCGAACTCACATCTTTTTGATTCCAAGAGATAGCACACTTCTTTAACAATCTGGTGATTACCACAGAGTGTCTTCATTAAGATCCAGTTTCTAAGATTTATATTTTTTATCATACCATATCATAGATAATATTGAATTTTACTTCAGTTACACTACTGTGCTAACTTTTTTATAAGTACCATTTCAACTAGTGATATGACAGACCTTGTTTCAATTATCTTTATGTGAATCTAGTAAGCACAGAATGTAGCAGATATTCTGTTACAAATGCAAATATACTCCTTCTATTCTGACATAACTTTTCAACATTTCTTTGATACAAGTATCAACTCATCCCTTTTTGCTTTTTTAAAATTTTTTTTATTTTTATTAAAGATATTATTTGAGTTTCACAGTTTTCCCCCAATCTTGCTTCCCTCCCCCCATCCCCACCCCACAGATAGCACTCCATCAGTCTTTACTTTGCTTCCATGTTGTACCTCGATCCAAATTGGGTGTGATGAGAGAGAAATCATATCCTTAAAGAGAACAGAATTCTCAGAGGTAACCAGTTCAAACCATAAGAAATCTGTTTTTTTTTTTTTTTTCCGAATTAAAGGGAATAGTCCTTGTACTTTGTTCAAACTCCACAGCTCCTTATCTGGATACAGATGGTACTCTCATTTGAAGACAGCCCAAAATTGTTCCCAATTGTTGCACTGATGGAATGAGCAAGTACTTCAAGGCTGAACATCACTCCCATGTTGCTGTTAAGGTGTACAGTGTTTTTCTGGTTATGCTCATCTCACTCAGCATCAGTTCATGCAAATCCCTCCAGGCTTCACTGAAATCCCATCCCTCCTGGTTTCTAGTAGAACAATAGTGTTCCATGACATACATATACCACAGTTTGCTAAGCCATTCCCCAATTGAAGGACATTTACTGGATTTCCAATTCTTTGCCACCACAAACAGGGCTGCTATGAATATTTTTGCACAAGAATTTTTTTTACCCTTTTTCCTCATCTCTTCAGGGTATAGACCCAGTAGTAGTATTGCTGGGTCAAAGGGTATACACATTTTTGTTGCCCTTTGGGCATAGTTCCAAATAGCTCTCCAGAAGGGTTGGATGAGTTCACAGCTCCACCAACAGTGTAATAGTGTCCCAGATTTCCCACATCCCTTCCAACAATGATCATTATCCTTCCTGGTCATACTGGCCAATCTGAGAGGTGTGAGGTGGTACCTCAGAGAAGCTTTAATTTGCATTTCTCTAATAATTAATGATTTAGAGCATTTTTTTATATGGCTATGGATTGCTTTGGTCTCCTCATGTGTAAATTGCCTTTGCATATCCTTTGACCATTTGTCAATTGCGGAATGAATTTTTGTTTTAAAAATATGACTTAGTTCTCTGTATATTTTAGAAATGAGTCCTTTGTCAGAATAATTAGTTGTAAAGATTGTTTCCCAATTTACTACATTTCTTTTGATCTTGGTTACATTGGTTTTATCTGTGTAAAAGCTTTTTAATTTAATGTAATCCATATCATCTAATTGGTTTTTAGTGATGTTCTCCAACTGTTCCTTAGTCATATACTGTTTCCCTTTCCATAGATCTGACAGGTAGAGTAGTCCTTGATCTTCTAATTTGCTTATAGTATTGTTTTTTATGTCTATGTCCTGTAACCATTTGGATCTTATATTGGTAAAGGGTTTGAGGTGTTGGTCTAATCCAAGTTTCTTCCAAACTAACTTCCAATTATCCCAGCAGTTTTTATCAAAGAGGGAGTTTTTGTCCCAATGGCCAGACTCTTTGGGTTTATCAAACAGGAGCTTACTATAATCATCTCCTGCTTTTACACCTAGTCTGTTCCATTGGTCCACCACTCTATTTCTTAGCCAATACCAAACAGTTTTGATGACTGATGCTTTATAATATAATTTTAGATCGGATAGTGCTAAGCCACCTTCTTTTGCACTTTTTTCATTAAGCTCCTGGCAATTCTTGACTTTTTATTTCTCCATATGAATTTACTTACAATTTTTTCTAACTCATTAAAGAAATTTTTTGGAATTTTGATTGGTGGGGCACTAAACAGATAGTTTAGTTTTGGTAGAATTGTCATTTTTATTATATTAGTTCTCCTTATCCATGAGCAGTTGATATTTGCCCAGTTATTTAAATCTGATTTAATTTGTGTGAGAAGTGTTTTATAATTATTTTCAAAAAGATTCTGAGTCTGTCTTGGCAAATAGACTCCCAAATATTTTACACTGTCTAAGGTTACTTTGAATGGGATTTCTCTTTCTAGCTCTTCCTCTGTTTCTTGCTAGACATATATAGAAAAGTTGAGGATTTATGACGGTTTATTTTATAACCTGCAACTTTGCTAAAATTACTAATTGTTTCCAGTAGTTTTTTTCCATGATTTCTTGAGATTTTCTAGGTCATGTCATCTGGGAAGAGTGACAGTTTTGTCTCTTCCTTCCCAATTCTAATTCCTTCAATTTCTTTTTCTTCTCTAATTGCTGATGCTAACATTTCTAATACAATATTGAATAGTAGTGGTGATAATGGGCACCCTTGTTTGACCCCTGATGTCATTGGGAATGCTTCTAGCCTCTCCCCATTGAATATACTGCTTCTTGATGGTTTCAGATAGATACTGCTAATTATTTTAAGGAACAGTACATTTATTCCTATACTCTCTAGTGTTTTTAATAGGAATGGATGCTGTATTTTGTCAAAAGCTTTTTCAGCATCTAGATATGATCATATGATTTCTGATAGCTTTTTTATTGATATAGAATTGAGTATACTAATAGTATTCCTACTATTGAACCAACCCTGCATTCCTGGAATAAATCCTACTTGATCATAATGTATTATCCTAGTGATGACTTGCAGTCATTTTGCTAAGATTTCATTTAAGATTTTTGCCTCTATATTCATCAGGGAAATAGGTCTATAATTTTCTTTCTCTGTTTTAACTCTTCCTGGTTAGGTAACAGTACCATATTGGTTTCATAGAAAGAGTTAGGTAGAGTTTCATCTTTCCCTATTTTTCCAAAGAGTTTATATAGGATTGGAACCAATTGTTCCTTAAATGTTTGGTAGAATTCACTTGTGAATCCATCAGGCCCTGGAGATTATTTTTTTAGTGAATTAAGTAATGGCTTGCTGAATTTCTGTTTCTGAGATAGGGTTGTTTAGGTATTTAATCTCTTTTTCATTTAACTTGGGTAATTTATATTTTTGTAAATATTCATCCATTTCACTTAGATTATCAAATTTATTGGCACAGAGTTGGGCAAAACACTTTCGAATTATTACTTTAATTTCCTCCTCATTGGTGGTGAATTCACCTTTTTCATTTATGATACTAGCAATTTGGTTTTCTTCTTTCTTTTTTTTAATCAAATTGACCAGAGGTTTATCAATTTTATTGGTTTTTTCATAATACCAACTTTTAGTTTTATTTATTAATTCAATTGTATTTTTGCTTTCAGTTTTATTAATTTCTCCTTTAATTTTTAGAATTTCTAATTTGGTATTGATTGGGGATTTTTGATTTGTTCTTTTTCTAATTTTTTTAGTTTCATGTTTAGTTCATTGATTTCCTCTTTCTCCAATTTATTCATATAAGCATTTAGAGCTATAATATATCCCCTGAGAGTTACTTTGAATGAATCCCATAGGTTTTGGTATGTTGTTTCATTATTATCATTATCTAGGATAAAATGATTAATTCTTTTGATAATTTGTTTTTTGGTCCACTCATTTTTTAAAATGAGGTTATTCAGTTTCCAATTTGTTCTGGGTCTATATCTCCTTGGCCCAATATTGCATATAACTTTTATCACATTGTGATCTGAGAAAGATGTATTCACAATTTCTGCCTTTCTGCAGTTGATCATTAGGTTTTTATGTCCTAGTACATGGTCAATTTTTGAATAAGTTCCATGTACTGCAGAGAAAAAGGTATATTCCTTTCTATCCCCGTTCAGTTTCCTCCATAAGTCTACCATATCTAATTTTTCTAACAATTTATTTACCTCCCAAATTTCTTTCTTGTTTGTTTTATGATTCGATTTATCTAAATCTGATGGCAGGAGGTTGAGGTCTCCCACTAGTAGAGTTAGGCTGTCTATGTCTTCCTGTAATTCTTTCAGGTTCTCCTCTAAGAATTTGGGTGCTGTCCCACTGGGTGCATATATATTCAATATTGAAATGACTTTATTGTCTATGGTACCTTTTAGGATGATAAAGTTTCCTTCCTTATCTCTTTTAATGCTATCTATTTTTGCTGCTGCTTTGTCTGAGATAAGGATTGCTACTCCTGCTTTTTTTACTTCAGCTGAAGCAAAATATATTTTGCTCCAACCTGTTACCTTTACTCTCTATGTATCTCTCTGCTTCAAATGAGTTTCTTGTAAGCAGCATAGTGTAGGATTCCGTTTTTTTAATCCACTCTGCTATTTGCTTACGTTTTAAGGGAGAGTTCATCCCATTCACATTCAAGGTTATGATTATTAATTATTTATTGCCCTCTGTGCTATCTTCCCTCTGTATTTTTCCCCCTTTCCCCCCTTTTATCCATATTCCCCAGTCTTTTGTTTCTGAAAACCACCCCCTTCAGTGTTTTTGCCCTCCTATATCACACCCCCCCCTTTCTTTCCCTTTTCCCTTTCTCCCTTTTCCCTTCCTTTACTTTTGTTATTTCCCCCACTACCCTTCCCTTTCTCCATCCCCCCTCTCCTCTTTTCCCCTTTTAATACTTGAAAGGTTAGGTGTTTTATAAGTTAACTGAGCGTTTGTAGGTTGACTTTAAGCCAAATCTGATGAGAAGAAGATTCAGGTGTTTCTCCTCTGCTCCCTTCTTCTCCACTATTACCATAGGTTTTTTGTACCTCTTAGAGTAATGAGATTTATCCCATTCAATCCCCTCCCTCCTCCCATCTCTTTCCTGTCCCCCTTGTTAGGGCAGTAGTGTTTTTTTAAGATCCTTCTGTCTAGGTCATGGAAAATTCTGAGTGTCTGTCCCTTCTAATTCTGTGCATTTTGTCGAATGGAGTCAAAATTCCTGAGAGTTATTAGAGTCTTTCTCCCAAGTGGGGTTAAAGCCAGTTACATCCCATTGGATAGTAGTCTCATGGATAGGTCGTGAATGTCGATCATTTCTGGCTAGGTGTATTCTCTCTGTTAGAGTTACATTTCTCAAGGTGTATGAGAATCTTTTTTTTTTACCCCCATGCTGGGGTTTAGCCAATTTCAACTTACTGAATTGCACTTTTTTCTTTTACCGCCACCCCCCCTTTTTTTTTTAACCTTTTCATGTGTCTCTTGAACCTCCTGTTTGATGTCTAAATTTTCTGTTTAGCTCTGGTCTTTTCATCAGAAATTTTTGGAATTCTTCCATTTTGTTAAATGTCCATCTTTTTCCCTGAAAGAGAAGGCTCAGCTTTGCAGGAAAGTAGATTCTTGGCTGCATTCCAAGCTCCCTTGCTCTTTGAAATATCTCATTCCAGGCCCTTCGATCCCTTAAAGTTGATGCAGCCAGGTCCTGCGTGATCCTTACTGTGGCTCCTTGATATTTAAATTGTTTCTTTCTGGTTGCTTGCAGGATTTTCTCTTTTATCTGATAGTTCTGCAGTTTGGCCACAACATTCCTTGGTGTTTTCATTTTAGAATCTTTTTCTGGTGGGGATAGTTGTACTCTTTCAATAACTACTTTGCCCTCCGATTCCATGATATCAGGGCAGTTTTCCATCACTAGATCCTGTAATATTATGTCCAGGCTTTTTTTCTCTTCACTGTTTTCAGGAAGTCCTAAAATTTTCAGGTTGCCCCTACTCGATCTATGCTCGAGGTCAGTAGTTTTGTTGATGAGGTATTTTATATTTGCTTCTATTTTTTTCTATTTTTTGATTTTGTTTAACTGACTCTTGCTGTCTCATGAAGTCATTACTTTCTGTAGACTCCATTATCTTTTGGGGGGAGGAGTTTTCTTCATTAACCTTTCGCAACTCCTTTTCCAATTGGTCAGTTCTACTTTTGAAAGAGCTTTCCATTTGACCAATTGAGGTTTTGAGAGAATTAATTTCTTTTTGCATTTGTTCGAGGATCTGAGAGAATTATTCTCATTTTGTAATTGTCCAATTGATGATCTGAGAGTTTTATTCTCCTTTTGTGTTTGTGCAATTGTACTTTTGAAGGTATTGTTTCCCCCAAATTTTTAAGCTCCTTCCTTATTTCTTCAAGGAAGTCTTTCTGTGCTGGAGCCAGATTGTATTCTCCTCAGAGGTTCCAGGTCTCTCTGAGTTGGGGTCTTTCCCTTCCAGGAATTTTTCTATGTATCCACCTTTCCGCTGACCCTTCTTCATTATGCTAAGACCTTGAGTTGGGGGGGGGGGGGGATGGTTCACCTGGGCTTGGGATCGCTAAAGGCTTTCCTGAGTGCAGTTTCTCTGGCTGGCTAGTAGGAGGTGCTGGTTGCCCTCTTTGGAGTGTCTGTGACCTTGGTTGAGAGGTCTTCTCCCTTTGCCCAAAGGCAGGAGTTGGAACTATTGAATTCTTTTGCCTTCAATCAATGGTGGGCTTTACCCTGGCCTGAGGTCATTCCTCAGCTGAGCTGGTTCTTTTGCTCACACACCTGGGCTTGAGGCAGAAGTAATTTGCCTTTGTTTGAGGAGAAGCCTCTTTGCAATGGTTCATGCCCTCAGAGTTTCTCAGACCAGAGAAGCCTAGTGATGATGTCTGCAGTTCTCCTGCACCAGAATACTTCCCCCAGCCTGGTCCCAGCGCTCGAGGGGGACAGCACCAACATCAGCGCCTCTGCTTCTCCACGGACCCAAGCCTCTTTCATCCAGCCCCACCACTGATCCAGCAGGTCCGCTCTCAGGCCCTCAGACTGCTGGTTCCAATTCAGTTGTTAATCTGGCTGATCTGGGGCAGATCCTCCCTTGGAGTCCAGACTCAGAAGAAACTTATGCTCAGAAAGATGGAGTGACTTGATCAAAATTATATTTAGGAAGGGGCAGCTTAGGGGCTGAAACTCAGGACTTCTAATTCCAAATATAGTCACCATTCCATTACATACAGCTTCTCCTTGTTTAAGATGAACAAGCCTGACATTTGGATGCAGAAAATATCATGATATTGTGATTTAATGTGTATTTTGTCCACATTTGTTATCTGTTTCTCATCTCCCCAATGATACATTTTTTTCTTAAAAAATTTATATAAATACTATCTGAATTTCTTAATTTAGAAAATTAATGATGAATCTGTTCCCTAGGAATAGAGGATCCTATTAAAAAAACCACTGATGAGAAATCTTATTACTTTTATTTCATTTTATTTTTAAACATTTTATTTGTTTTTCTAAATATATGCAATGATATTTTTACCAGTCTGTTTTTTCCTAGGTTTTGATTTTACATTTTTCTCCTTCTCTCCCTTCCCTCTCCCCTCCTTCCTCCTGAAAGAAATCTGATATGGGTTCTACATTTATAACCATGCTAAACTTTGATCCACTTTGAGCATGTTGTGAGAGAAGAATTAGATCCAAGGGGCAGCTAGGTGATGCAGTGGATAGAGCACTGGCTCTGGAGTCAAGAATACCTGAGTTCAAATCCAACTTCAGACACTTAATAATTACTTAGCTGTGTGGCCTTGGGCTAGCCACTTAACCCCATTGCCTTGCAAAAACTAAAAAAAAAAGAATTAGATCTAAATGGAAGAAAGAAAACATTCGAGAGAAATAAATGACAATACTTAAGACAACTTTTAAAAATTAAAGATAAAAAACTATTTTCATCATTTAAAGGTCAGTTCCTTTTCTGGATATTGATGTTATTTTTCATCACAAGTCTTTAAAAATTGTCTTTGATTATTGTACTGTTGAAATGAACAAATCTATCAAAGTTGATAATCCCCCTATGTTATTGTTGGTCTGTATAATATGATTCTGGTTCTGCTCATTTCTCTCAGAATCAATTCATGCAAGTAATTTCAGGTTTTTCTGAAATCCTGTCCCTCATGGTTTCTTATAGAACAATGGTGTTCCATCACATACAAATACCAGAATTTGTTCAGCCATTTCACAATTGATTGATATCCCCTCAATTTCTATTTTTTTGCCATTACAAAAAGTGTTGCTATCTTCATTACATTTAAAGAGAAAATAGTAAGTAAATCACTTTATAAACCATTTTGGATATTAATCAGGAAAGATCTCTATAAAGATTGTTTACTTTGTTATAAGACAGACTAGAAGTTATAGACAAGTGCCACTCTATTTTGCCTCCTGTTATAATTGCAGGATACTACAACTGACCAGTTCAAACAATTCAAAGAACTGAAATAATAAAGCAGGGAGAGGGAATTAAGAAATTCATTTCAAATTGACCAAGAAACATAATTAAATCAATCTACCCAAGAAATCCATGTAAATAGAACCTTACAAAAATCTCTAAGGACTTCCAAGGAGGATCTAAAATGGTATTGTGAAGGTACTAAGCTCCCTGAATTCTTCACAAAAGAAACTTTAAATGAAGCCTCTAAACATTGCCTAAAGCTACAGAAACAAGTTTTCAACTCAATATAGTGTGGAGGAATTTCAGTAAAGATCTATCTCTTCTGAATAAAAGAGAAATATAGCCCAGCATAGGTGGAAAGCTAGAAAGTCAGTGGGAAGCTTTTAGCCAAAGCATAGTTCAGATTCTGGCTCAGCAACACAACAGTGAGGGTCCCAACTCAGTTCAGAAGACATAGTGAGAGAGCTGGTGCAAAAGTTGGAACGGGGTGGCTAGTTGGCATAGTGGATAAAGCACTGACCCTGGAGTCAGGAGTACCTGGGTTCAAATCTGATCTCAGACACTTAATAATTACCTAGCTGTGTGGCCTTGGGCAAGCCACTTAACCCCATTGCCTTGCAAAAACCAAAAAAAAAAAAAATATGGGACTGGTTTGCGCTACTTCAAAGAAGGAAACAGACCTCTACATAGATAACTACATAGACAAGTATCATAGCCAATCAGGACTACACTAAAGGAGGGAACAGACTATCAAATAGGGAACACAATGGACACACCATAAGCCAGGGAATAGATCCTGGCTTCAGCAAAAAACAAACAAACAAACAAAAAAAACCCTTATAGTCGACTATACTCCCTGTGCCTCAAGAGCAAATCTTAACAAGCAAAATGAACAACCCCCCCACCCAATCACAGATAGCTACTATTTATAGGGAAGATCACAATCTCAGAAAGGAAAGCAGTGATAAAATAACTAAATGAGAAGCCCCAAAGGAGTTATGGATTGCCCTCAAATCCAAAAAAATCTTTTGAAGAACTAAAAAAGGAGTTTAAAAACCAAAAAAAGATACAAAAAAAAGAAAAATGGAGAAAAGAACTTAGAGCTGAACAAGAAAATTATAAAAATTGATTGATGAAATTGACTCCTTATGATTCCTTTTTTATTGTATTTTGAATTTTACAATTTTTCCCCCAATCTTATTTCCCTCCCCCACCCCACCCCCAACAGAAGACAGTCCTTACATTATTTCCATGGAATACATTGATCAAAATTGAATGTGTTGAGAGAGATTGTATCCTTAAAGAAAAGTAATATAAGAGATGCAAAATTACATAATATGATGCCTCTTTTCAAAATTTAAATTAAAGGTGATAGTCTTTGGTATTTATTTAACTCCACATTTCTTTCTTTGGATATAGATTGTATTCTCCATTGCAGATACCCTAAAACTGGCCCTGATTGTAGCACTTATGGAATGAGCAGGTCCATTTAGATTGATCATTAACCCCATGTTGCTGTTATGGTATACAATTTTCTTCTGGTTCTGCTCATCTCACTCAGCAGCATCAGTTTATGCAAATCCTTCTATGCTTTGCTGAATTCCCATCCTTCCTGGTTTCTAATAGAACAATAGTGTTCCATAATGTACATATACCACAATTTGTTCAGCCATTCCCCAATTGATGGACCTTCACTCAGTTTCCAATTCTTAGCCATCACAAACAGGTATGCTATGAATATTTTTGTATAAGTGATATTTTTTATTCTTTTTCATGATCTTTTCAGGTATGAACCCAGTAGGGATAGTGCTGGATCAAAGGGTATGCACATTTTATTGCCCTTTGGGCATAATTCCAAATTGCTCTACAGAAAGCCTGGATAAGTTTACAGCTCTGCCAACATTAATGTCCCAGGTTTCCCAAATCTGTTCCAACATTGATCATTGTCCTTTCTGGTCATATTGGCCAGTCTGAGAGGTGTGAGGTGGTACCTCAGGGATGCTTTAATTTGCATTCCTCTAATCAGTAATGATTTAGAGCAATTTTTCATATGACTATGCATTGCTTTGATTTCCTCATCTGTAAGTTGTCTCTGCATATCCTTTGACCATTTGTCAACTGGGGAAATGGTTTTATATATTTAATAAATCTGGCTCAGTTCTCTATATATTTTAGAAAGGAATCATTTGCCAGAAATTTAATTGTCAATTATTTTTTCTCAGTTTGCTACATTTCTTTTGATTTTTCTTACAGTGCTTCTGTTTGTGCAAAATATTTTTAACTTAATGTAATCAAAATTATCTAGTTTGTTTTTAATGATGTTCTCCATCTCTTCCTTAGTCATATACTGCTTCCCTTTCCATAGATCTGATAACTAAACAATTCCTTGATCTCCTAGTTTGGTTACAATATTGTCTTTTATATGTAAATCCTATACCCATTTTGATCTTATCTTGGTATAGGGTGTGAGATGCAGGTCTAATCCAAGTTTCTTCCATACTAACTTCCAATATTCCCAACAAGTTTTATAGCAAAGAGCAAGTTTTTAATCCCAGAAGCTGGACTCTTTGGGTTTATCATACAGCAAATTACTATGATCATTTCCTGTTATCTCTTTTGCATCTAGTCTATTCCACTGATAGATCATTCTATTTCTTAAGCATACCAGACAGGTTTGATGACTGATGCTTCATAATATAATTTTAGATCTGAGAGAGCTAAATCACCTTCTTTTGAACTTTTTTCAGTAAATCCCTGGAAATTCTTGATATTTTATTTCTCCATATAAATTTCCTTACAACTTTTTATAGCTCATTAATGTAATTTTTTTGAAATTTTGATTGATGGAATTAAATAAGAGGTTTAATTTAGGTAGAATAGTCATTTTTAATATATTAGCTTGTCCTATCCATGAGCAGTTGATATTTGCCCAGTTTTTAAAATCTGATTTTATTTGTAAGAGAAGTGTTTTGTAGTTGTTTTCTTAGAGTTTCTGAGTCTGCCTTGGCAGGTAGACTCCCAAGTGTTTCATATTGTCCGAAGTTACTTTGAATGGGATTTCTATTTCTACCTCTTTCTGCTGTATCTTGCTAGTCATATATATAAATGGTGAGGATTTATGAAGGTTTATTATATATCCCGCCACTTTGCTAAAGTTGCTAATTGTTTCTAGTAGTTTTTTAGATGATTTTTTCGGATTCTTTAAGTATACCATCATGTCATCTGCAAAGAGTGCGAGTTTTGTTTCTTCCTTCCTAATTCTAATTCCTCCAATTTCTTTTTCTTCTTTTATTGTTAAAGCTAACATTTCTAACACAATATTACAGAGTTGTGGCGATAACAGGCATGCTTGTTTCACTTCTGGTCATATTGGGAATGTCTCTAGCTTATCCCCATTGCATATAATGATTGTTGATGGTTTCAGATAGATACTGCTTATCATTCTAAGGAAAAATCCATGTATTCCTATTCTCTCTAGTTTTTTTTGTTTACAAGGAATGGGTGTTGTATTTTGTGAAAGGATTTTTCATCATCTATTGAGACAATCATATGATTTCTGATAGGTTTGTTATATATATATAGATAGATATAGTTATTTAAACTAACAGTTTTCCTAATATTGATCTAACCCTGCATTCCTGAGATAAAACCTGCTTGGTCAGTGTATTGTCATAGCAGTAATTTGCTACAATCTCTTTACTAAAATTTTATTCCATAGTTTTGCATCCTCTGATAACTGCCTTGGATGTATCCCATAAATTTTGGTATGTTCTCTCATTATTATCCTTATCTAGGATGAAATCATTAATTCTTTTTATAATTTGTTGTTTGATCATGCATTCTTTAAAATGAGGGTATTGAGTTTCCAATTAGTTTTATGTCTCTCTCCCTGCTCCTATATTGCATGTGATTTTTATTGCATTATGATCTGAGAAGGATTAGTTACTCTTTCCCCCCCCTTTCCCTTTCCCCTTTTAATACTTGAAAAGTAAAAGAAGTCCATCAACTTAATTGAATGTGCATATGTTAACTTTAGGCCTAATTTGATGAGAGTAAGATTCAGGCAGTTCTCACCTGCTCCTTTCTTCCACTCTATTGCAATAGGTCCTTTGTGCCTCTTTATATAATGTGATTCACCCCAATGAAATCTCTATCATCCTCCCATCTCCTTACTGTTCCCCCTTTTTAAGGAGATATTGTTTTTAAATCATTCTATCAGACTCACAGAAAAGTCATGAATGTCCATCACCTCTGTTTAAGTATATTCTCTCTAATAGAGTTGCAATTCTTGAGAGTTTTGAGAATCTTTCCCCTAGCTGGGGATATAGCCAGTTTCATCTTATTGGATAGAATTTTTTTTCTTTACCCTTTTTTTAACCTTTTCATGTGTCTCTTGAGTGTCCTGTTTGATGTATAAATTTTCTTTTTAGCTCTGGTCTTTTCATCAGGAAAAGTGGGAAGTCTCTTATTTCACTAAATGTAAAAGATGGCTCAGTTTGCTGGATAGTGGATTCTTGGCTGCATTCCAAGCTCTTTTGCTCTTCAAAATATCTCATTCCAAACCCTTTGATACATTAAAGATGATGCCACCAAGTCCTATGTAATTCTTACTGTTACTCTTTGGTATCTAGGTTGTTTCTTTTTGTATATTGGCAGGATTTTCTCTTTTATCTGAAAGTTCTCCAATTTGGCCACAATATTACTTGGTGTTTTCATTTTGGCATTCCTTTATGGAGGGGGATTGATGTATTCTTTCAATAACTATTTTGTACTCTGGTTCCATAATATCAGGGCAGTTTTCTTTCACTAAATCCTGTAATATTAGGTCCAGGTTTTTTTCCCCCCCTCTTCAATGTTTTCAGGAAGCCCGATAATTCTTAGGTTGTCTCTTCTGGATCTATTTTCTAGGTCAGTGGTTTTGTCAATGAGATATTTTACATTTTCTTCTGCTTTTTTAATTTTTGGTCTTGTTTAACAGAATTTTGATGTCTCATGAAGTTATAAGTTTCAACAGATTCCATTCTTTTCATTAAAGAAGAATTTTCTTCATTTACCTTTTGCAACTCCTTTTCCAATTGGTCAATCCTATTTTTGAAGGATTTTTACATTTACCCAATTATAGTTGTGAGAGAATTTACTTTCTTTGCATTTGTCTAATTGAGGATTTGAGAGAATTATTTTCTTTTTGTATTTTTCCAGCTGTACTTTCCAAGGATTTATTTTCTTGTTGAGAAATGTTAATTTTCTCTTTCAAGGCGTTAAATTTCTCTTGAGTTTCTTTTCTCCTTATTTCTTCTAGAAGCTCTTTCTGGGCTGGCAACCAATTCATATTCTCGCAAAAGTTTTAGATCTCTCTGGGTTAGAATCTGTGCTTCAGAGTAGTTTTCAATGGGCCCCCCTTTGAGCTGACCTTTCTTCATTTCCCTAGAATACTGTGTTGGGGGAGGGACTAGCTCACAGTGGTTTGGTTTTGAAAATCCTAGAGGTTATTGCTCACTGGGCTTAGTAACTTCAAGTGGGACAGCCAGTAGGAGGTGCTGGTTACTGTCTTTGATGTGTTTGTGGACTTGATTTGATGTCATCTCCCTAGGCCTGGAGGGTTTGAGGGGCACATCAGAGTCTGAATTAGCCTTGAACAATTTGGGCCAGGCCCTGGGACAATAATGTTAATTTCCCTATTCAGATGAGGGAGCTCTGCTGCCCACATCTGAGATGGGGGTGGGGGGAATTGTGGATTGCACATCCTGAGCCAAGTAGATGGATATCCAGCTGTACTCTGTACCCTTCTGTGCTGGCACTCATCCTCCAGCCCTGCTGGGACCCCCAGACCGCTGCTCCCACAGTCAAAGCATCTGCAGCTAAGGCTGATCCTCTGACTTCACCTCACCACTGCCCCTGGTCTGGCTTTATGCTCTCTGTTCCTGGTACACCCATGATCCCTAGAAACAGAACTTTTGCTAAATGTTCTCCTTGCTTCTCTTTCCATGTTTTGCTAATCAACTTTTTGTAAGTGTTTTCTTTCATATTATTTCTGAGGGCAAACCAGGATAACTTAGCATAATGCTTGTCTTTTCTCCACCATCTTGACTTGAAATCAGGTCCTTTGAAAGTAAAAATGATTACCATAATCCTAATTCTTCATACCAAAAATGACTAATCTTTAAATTATGTTTTTCAAAAATATGCATCTCAAGCATTAATCTGACTGTTCACTTCTGAGAGGATGGAAGTGGGAAGGGAAAGTGGAAGAAAAAAATCTCGACTTTAAAATATCCATATGCATATGAGTGAATGTTGAAAAACCTTTGGAAAAATAATGTATCAATTAAAAAAAAAGTAAAAATGACCAACTGGAAAAAAAGAATGTAACTCATTAAAAAGTAATATAATCCAATTGGAACAGGAATATAATTCATCAAAAAGTAAAATTAACCAACTGGGAAAAGGAAACACAAAAGCTAATTGTAGAAAATAAAACACTAAAAATTAGAATTGAACAGAGACAAATAACCATATGAAACACCAAGATTCCATCAAACAAAACCAAATCTTTGAAATAATATGAAAAAATTTAAAGTAATTTTGGGAAAACAATCTGTAAAATCGAACCAGAATAGATAATCTATGAATTATTGGTTTACCTGAAAACTGGGATCCAGAAAAATAGCCTGGAAAATATCTTTCAGGAAATTATCATGGAAAACTGTCCTGATATCCTAGAACAAGAAGATAAAAATAGAACTTGAAAGAATCCCTTGATTATCTGCAGTAAGATATTCCAGAATAAAAACTCCAGGAAATAATGTAACAAAATTCTCAGCCAAATGAGAAAATATTGCAAGCATTCCAAGCAAAATACTGCAAGCAGGCAAACAATTTACATACCAAGGAACCACAGTTTGAATTAGACAGGACCTATCAGCTTAAACATTAATGAATTAGTGGCCATGTAATATGATATATCAGGGAGTAAAGGAGCTTGGATTATAACAAGAAATCAACTACCCTATTTCCTCATAAGGGATGGTAGTGCTTATAACTCTTGAGAATTGTATTTCTCTTAGGATAATTAAAAGAAACATAGAGAGAGGGTATGTGTATAGGATGATCATGAAAATGATGAGTCTTTAACCAATACTTTAGCTAATGAGTGCTGAAAATAAACAAATCATGAAATGATTTTGCTTATGAGAATTCTATTTCTATTGTGACTTAGAGCATCTATACATAAATAAATAATGACATTATCTTGCTTTACTTGATACTTTTGTTAATGAGGACTGTATTACTATTGGGAGAGAAAGAGAGGATATAATCAATACTTTAGTTATTGAGGATTGTACTTCTATAGGTACTAAGAGAGAAAGTGTGCCTAGAAGGGCTGATCATAAATTGATTATGAAGTAAGCTTACATTACTCCGTATTTTAGTTAATGATGGCTATAGCACTACAGGAATAAAGGGAGAGAATGAACTCAATACTTTATTTAAGAAGGATTTTAGTACTATAGGGACAGAGGGAGAGAATATACTTAGAAGGATGGAGATAAATTATTCATAAAGTGATTTTTCTTTAGTTCATGAGGATTTTATTTCTATAGAGTTTACATGAAAAGAGATTGTGGTATTAATTGATTAATTTTGATGCTATATATGACTCTTGAGAAGTGTTGGTTGGTTGGTTCTTGTCCTTTATTTTGTGTTTATTTATTTATTTATTTTGCAAGGCAAATGGGGTAAAGTGGCTTGCCAAGGCCACACAGCTAGGTAATTATTAAGTATCTGAGGCCAGATTTGAAGTCAGGTACTCCTGACCCCAGGGCTGGTCCTCTATCCACTGAGTCACCTAGCTGCCCCGGTTCTTGTCCTTTATTATCGAAGAAGACCAAAACGACATCCTGTGTTTGATATGAATTATAGAGTGTGTCTGACTGTAGCTGATCAGACCAATATGAGCTTGGAATGCTCTACTATAGGTTGGGCACAAATAGTTCATTTGAACACCTGGGCAGGGTACTCTAAACTTACAGATGTCACATTCCTTTGAGCTGCTTCAATTTTGCCTCCCTCGTAGAGTGCAGTTGCCTCACTGATGAGGGCACACCATACTGGGTAGTCCTATGACTGTATCTCCCAAGATGTACAATCAATTCTAAAGTTCTTCAATGAGACTTTCACTGTATCTTGGTATTGCTTCTCCTGACCCCCTTGTGAATGCTTACCCTGTGTGAGTTCTCCATAAGATAGTTGTTGTTTTTTTTTTTTTTGGCAAGTGTATGTCTGGCATTCTAATAATGTGTCCAGCCCACTGTAGTTGCATTCTCTGTAATAATGTTGGAATGCCAGGCAGTTTAGTTCAAGAAAGGACCTCAGTGTCTCTATTGGTATCAGTCTATATCAGTGTCAGTATCTTCTCCTTCCAGGTGTTCTTCAGAATCTTCCCAAGATAATTTAAATGGAAGCAATTCAGTTTCCTTATATGGTGCTGGTATTCAGGTTTCACAGGAATATTGCAATGAAGTCAGCACAATAGTTCTGTAGACCTTCAGTCTGGTAGTCAGCCTAATACCTCTTTACTCCACTTTCTTTTGGAGCCTCCCAAATATTCAACTAGCTCTGTCAATGCAAGTGTCAACTTGAATGTCAATGTGTACCTCCCTGGAAAGAATATTCCCAAGGTAAGTAAATTTGTTCACAGTACTCAGAACTTCTCCATTTGCTGTAATTCATGAATGGGACAGAATAAAGGACTTTACTTGGACAGAGGATGTGGGTATGAAGTGACTGTAAGACAATATTGCTTGTAAATCAATAAATTAGGACAGATAAAAGGAGTATATTGTAACAAGAATTGTGGGTATAATGAAGGATTAATAATGAAGACATAGGCTAAGGCTAGGCATTAAGAAAAAAATAACACCACATGAAGAGGCACAAAGATGGATTATAGTAGAGGGAAAGAAGAGAGGATATGAAACCTGAGTAAATATTATTCTCAATGGATTTGGCCAAAAGAGGGAATAATTTACATTAAAAATAAGGAATTAGGTGGGGGGAAGAAAGGGGAAGAAGTGAAGGCAAAAGTAAAAATAAAAGTAAAGTTAAATTAAAACAAAAGTTAAATGGAGAAGGGAGTAAAACATTTATGGAGAGGAGAAACAAGGGGAAAGAAAAGAGAAAAATACAAAAAGGGAAAATATCATGGAGTTAAATAGAGATTTAATAATCTTAAATGTAAATGGGAATGGGAAGAATTCTCCAATAAAATGGAAGCAGGTAGCAAAATGGATTAAAAACCCAAATCCCATAATATGTAATTCACAAGAAACACATTTGAAGCAGATAGAGAAAGGTACAAGGTTGGAGCAAAATATATTATGCTTCAGTGGAGGTAAAAAGATCAAAGGTAGCAATCCTGGTGTTAGACTAAGCAAAATCAAAAATAGATCACATTAAAAGGGATAAGGAAGGAAACTACATCTTAAAAATACCATAGGCAATAAAATATCCAAATTCTTAGAAGAGAAAATAAACAGGCAAAACTATAATAATGGGTGATCTTAACTTCCCTCTCAGGATGAAATCAATCTAATGGCAAAATAAGTTATAAGGAAGTTAAGATGATCAGAATTTTAGAGAACTTAGATAAATTGGACCTCTGAAGAAAATTGAATGGAGATAGAAGGAATATTACTTTTTCTCTATAGAACATGGCATATGTACAAAAATTGATCATGTACTATTCTGTAAATAACTCACTATCAAATGCACAAAAGGCAGAACTATTAAATGCATGATTTTCAGATAATGGGGCAATAAAAATTACATGAAATAAGGGGTCAGGAAAAGATAAACTAAAAATAAATGGAAACTAAATAACCTAATTTTAAAGAATGCCTGAATCACATGACAGATCATAGAAATAATCAATAATTTCATCCAAGACAATGAAAACAATGAGACTTCATATCAAAATTTATGGGATACAGCTAAACTGGTTTTTAGAAAAAAACATTTAAAATGTTATTTATTTATTTTTGAAATTTACAATTTTCTCCCAAATCTCATTTCCTTCCCCCCACCTCTCAAAGGAGGCAGTGTTAGTCTTTACATAGTTTCCATGGTATACATTGATCTAAATTGAATGTGTTGAGAGAGAAATCATATTTAGGGAAATTTTTTTAAATCTCCTAATTCTAATATGAATAAATTAGAGAAAGAGGAAACCAATGAACTGGGAATGCAACTAACAAAGCTAGAGAAAGAACAATTTATAAATCCCCAATAAAATACCAAATTAGCAATTCTGAATTCAAAGGAGAAATTAATAAACTGGGAAGAGAATCATTGAACTAACATAAAAGAGCCAGTTTTATGGGGAAAATTACCCCATAATGGATAAACCTTTAGATAATCTGATTTAAAAAAGAAAGAAGAAAACCAAATTACCAGTATCAAAAATGAAAAGGGTGAACTCATCACCAATGAGGAGGAAATTAGCATAATAATTCAGGGTTATTTTGTCAAACTGTATACCAAGAAATTTGACAATCTAAGTGAAATAGATGAATCTTTACAAAAATAAAAGCTACCCAGATTAATAGAAGAGGAAAAAATAATACTTAATCTCATTTCAGGAAAAAAAATGAAGAAACCATTAATAAATTCCCTTAAGAAAAAAGTCTCCAGGGAAAAAATCCATGGATTTACAAGTGAATTCTACCAAACAGTTATGGAACAATTAATTCTAATTCTATATTAACAATTTTTTAAAAAAGAGGAAGATTGCTACTAAATTCCTTTTATGACACCAATATGTTACTGATACCTAAACCAACAAGAGCCAAAACACAGAAAAAAAAATTATAGACCAATTTCCCTAATAAACATTGTTAAAATTGTTGCTAAGGCTTTTAATAAAATTTTAATAAAGTGATTACAAGTTATTTCTAGGATAATATACCATAATCAGGTATGATTTATACCAGGTAGAAGGTATGGTTCAATATTAGGAAAATAATCAACATAATTGACCATTTAAAAAAACAAAGCTTACATAAATCATGTGATTATCTCACTAGATGTTGAAAAAGCCTTTTACAAAATACACTATCCTATTCAAAATAATAGACTATAGGAATAAAAGGAGTTTTCCTGAAAATAATAGACAATATCTATCTAAAATCATCAACAAACATTTGCAGTAAGATGCCCTTTATTACCAGTATAATTCAATAATTTATAGAAATCTTAGCTTGAGCAATAAGAAGAAAAAGAAATTGAAGTAATTAGAATTGGCGATGAGGAAGCAAAAATTTTCATTCTTTGCAAGTATGATATGATATCATATGATATGGTAAGATATGATAGTATACTTAGACAACCCTAGAAAATCAACAAAAACTACTTGAAACAATTAACAACTTTTGAAAAATAGCAAGATATAAAATATATCTACATAAATCATCAACATTTCTTTATATGACCAATATAACACAAGAGAAAGAAATAGTAAGAAAAATTCCATTTAATCTAAGTGTTGACAACAAAAAATTATTGGGGATCAACCTCCCTAGGCAAACCTAGAAACTATAGGAACACAATTTCAAATTACTTATCACAGAAATACAATCAGATCTAAACAAATGGAAAACTGTCAAATGATCATGGATAGACTGAACTAATACAATAAAAATGACAATCCTGCACAAAGTAACTTACATATTTAGTGCCATACCATCAAAGTATCAAAAAAAAAAACCCTATTTTACAGAGCTAGAAAAAAAATAGTAGCAAAATTCATCTGTTGCAACAAAAGGTCAAGAATATCAAGGGAATTGTTGAAAAAAATACAATGGGAAATGACTTAACTTTACCAGATCTAAAATAATGTTATAAAGCAACAATCAACAAAACTGCCTGGTACTAGTTAAGAATAGAGTAATAGATCAGTGGTTTAGACTGCACAAAAAAAGTAGTAAATGACTACAGTTATCTACTTTTTGGTAAACTCAAAGACACTAACTTGTGGAATAAGAACACACTATTTAATAAAATCTGCTTGGAAAGCTGTAAAATGGTATGGCAAAAAGTAGGCATGGGTTCACATCTCAGACACTATACTGAAATAAGATTGGAATGGGTATAGTATTTAGACATATAGAGTGATATCATAGACCAATTAAGAATACAAGAAATGCTCTGTCAGATTGAAGGAGAAGGAAGAAATTTATGATCAAACAAGAAATAGAGAAAATTATAAATTGCAAAATGGATGATTTTGACTATATTAATTTTTTAAAATTGTTCAAAGAAAATCACATGCAACCAAGAAAACTGGTAAACCATTTTCACAACTAGTGTTTCTGCTAAAGGACTCATTTCAAAAATATAAAAAGAACTGAATCAAATTTATAAGATTACAAGTCATTCCCCACTTGATAAATATTTAAAAGATTTGAATAGGTAGTTTTTAGAAGAAGAAATTAAAGCTATTAATAGTCATATGAAAAAATACTCCAAATCATTATAGTTAAGATTAGTGCAAATTAAAACAACTCTAAGGCACCTCACACCTCTCAGATTTATTAAAATGGCAAAAAAGGAGAATGATCAATGTTGGAGAGGACATGGGAAAATTTGGACTTTAATGCACCATTGGTGGACTGACCCAATCATTCTGGAGAGCAATACACAACTATCCCAAAGGGCATTAGAATTGTGCATATCCTTTCATCCAGAAATACCAATACTGGATCTAAATCCCAGGGATTCTAAAAAATGTGAAAAGTTTCATATACTTGCAAAAAATTGTGAACTGACTAAATAAGTTATGGCATATGATTATGATGGGGTACTATTCTGTAAGAAATCATGAGGGGTCAGACTTAAGAGAAGTATGGAAGGACTTGCATGGACTGATAATGAATGAAGAGAGCAGAACAAAGAGAACATTTAACATAATTACAGCAGTATTGTGAGATAATCAAGTATAATGCATGTAGCTCCTCAGAAATAAAGGACAATCCTGAGAGAACAATTATAGACAATCCTGTCTACACCCAGAGTAAAAAAACTATGGAATATGAATGCAGAGCAAAGCATACTATGTTTGATTTTTTAATACTTCTCTTCTGAATTCTTTTTTTGCAAGGCAAGTGGGGTTAAGTGGCTTGCCTGAAGCCACACAGCTAGGTAATTATTAAGTGTCTAAGACAGGATTTGAACCCAGGTACTCCTGACTCCAGGGCCAGTGCTTTATCCACTGGGCCACCTAGCCACCCCTCTTTTGAAATTTCTTATTTGAATAATGTTTAAAAGTTGTTGAAGCATTTTCCTTTTATTGATCTTGAAAGGAACTTTGGGAAGCAGGTAAATTACTGCTTTTTTTTTCCTTTCCCCTTAGTTCTAATCACTTTTTCACAACATGACTAATAATGAAATATGTAAAACAGAATTGTAGATGTGCAACTTTTATCAGATTGTTTGCTACCATGTGGAGGCAAGAAAGAAGGAAGAGTGTAGAAAAATGTGGAATTCATAAATTTGTAAATGGATAAATGTCAAAAATTATGTTTTCATGTAATTGGAAAAATAAAAGCATTTTAAAAAAAGATAAATTCTACTGTCTTGGATGGAGACAGACTTTTTTTTGACAGTTCTCTTGATTCAATCATAGATATTCTTTCCTTCTCATCTTTTGTTCTTCTACTCTTCCTTCAAGCCTTCATTCTTCCTTTTGCCCTTATTCCCTTCTTTAAGCAATAAAGAAATCATTTAAACTAAACTATAAACAGTCATTTTTTGTTAAATTAATTAATCATCCTAGCTTAGTTGTCAATCCTTAGAAAGAACTTTTTTTAATATTTTCATTGCTAGTAAGATGGTAGGAAACAAGTAAATCCCTTGTTTAAACAAAGGATATAAGTGTACATGAAAAATTTAGATAGTGGGTAGTATAGATTGTCAAAGAAATAGAGGATTTCCACACACACTCCAAATGAACAATTCAAAGATAAGTGGAAAATTTGAAATATATAAATAGGAATAAAAATCATTAAAAAGTAAAAATGAATATACAGTTATAAGGAACTAATAAAGGATAATTTTTAAAAAATATTCTAGTTTAGGAACTTAATACATGTGTAGACTCAGAATTCTATAATTACCAGGATTTATGGAATAAGTCTATAGCTAGCTATTCTGAAAGTGGGTCATTATGTTTTCATGATCTTAAAAAATAATATAAAGATGGGGAAGAGTAATATATTATGAAACAGGGCAAAGGTAGAGGAAGGATGCAAGAAATTATCTCAATTTTTTGGCATACATATAGAAACCTATGTAAGAAAACAAACCAGTGAGGGATACTTGAACTTCTCTTATATCTGAACTGATCAAAGAAGAAAAGAGCACTTACATATAATTAATTATAGAAATAGTTTTCTATACTACTGGGAAGTAGGAGGGAAAGCAAAAAAGAGAAGAGGGGATAAGAAAGAGGGTAAATTAAAGGAAGATCTAGTCTTAAAAAATTCTCAAGAAAGTGCAGGAAACTAAAAGAAAAGTATGAGATAATAAGGATGGCATGTAATAAGAAATTAACAATCAGAACTAAGAATATAAATGATATGAACTTACCCATGAAATAGAACAACATAGCACAAGACAATAGACAGGAGAATCTAAAAAAAATATGATTTACAAGGTAAAACAAAACAGAAGGATGTACATAATTAAAATAATGGATTGGGGGAAAATCTATCATGCTTCTGATGAAGTTAGTATATTAGACAGGGTTGCAATCTTCATCTCAAACAAAGCATCAGCAAAATTAGCTTAATTAGAAGAAATAAACTATGATTTTACTTTTATCCAATTCATTTACAAGTTCTGTCAACTACTATTCTCTTTCCTGCTACACTGTTGTTCAATTTTTGCCAACTATTCCTTGTAGTTTTATTCCTTTACAGTTCTCTCTCTAAATTTCATCTAGCCTTTCCTCTCTGCCCTCACTACTTTCAGGCTTTCATTACTTTCCACCTGGTAAAGTTAGGAAATAGACTCAAGGAGCTAGTGGAAAAGAACAGGTGTAAAGATTGAAGGATTACTTACCAGAGTCTTGTATGAAGAAAATCAAGGTAAGAAAAAGTTACATGGATGGGGATAATGTATAATTTGAAATGTTGTAAGGTAAGGAGGATGAATACTAAGAAGTTCAATGATTTTGGATTTATTTTTAGATGAGCAATAGGAATGAAAGTCTGACTTCTAAGAGTCAGGAGTGATCAGGGAGACATGGAATAATCAGTTTCATTACAGGAGAAAATAGAAGATCCTCAGAATCATAACTCTTATTTGAATAAATTTTAGAAATTGTTGAAGCATTTTCCTGTTATTGATCTTCAAAGGAACTTTGGGAGGCAGGCAGATTAGTGCATTCTTTTTACAGATGTGGAAATTGAAGTTTAGAATTGCTGCAACTTCTTATAATCATTTGATAAGTCAGAGAAGGAATGACTTGAGCTCTAAGTTTCTACCTCCTGATCTAGTGCTCTTTACAATAACCAGTGCTGTTTCATTCTATCATAGATATTTATTCATGCATGCATTTAAACAATAATGTGTTACTGCAAAGTGCTTTAGATTATATTGTATAAAGTAATTTCTATAATAGAAATAATATTTATTTATTTATTTTAATTCATATGCACATGTAAATTTTTAAGTTACAAAATTTCCTTCCACCATCCCTTCCTAGCCCCTTTCCTTCAGTGGCAGTCAGGTTAGCATTATACATACATATTTTTGATAAACATGTTTACAGATTAGTTATTTTCAGTATGAGGAATTAGGATTAAGGGAAAGAGATACATAAGAGATAATTTTTATAAGGTGTTCATCAGATTCTACAGAGTAGATATTTTGTTTGTTGAGTGCGTGTGTGTGTGTGTGTGTGTGTGTGTGTGTGTGTGTGTTTTGTTTTGCTTCAATTTTCTTCCTCTGGATGGGATAACATTGTCCATAGCCAGTCAAATATGGTTGTCCTAACTTTGAACTTCTGAGAGGACCTGCTTCCATCAACATTGTTCATCTCACAATGATGTTGTTGTTAATTTGTACATTGTTCCCTTGGATCTACTGCCTTCATTCAGCATCAGATCCGGTAACTCATTTTGTGCATCTCTAGAGTCCCAACATTTATGATTTCTTATAGAACAATAATATTCTAGAGTATTCATGTGCCATAATTTGTTCAGCCATTCCCCAGTTTATGGACATCCCCTCAATTTCTAATTCTTTGCTACTATAAAAAGAGCTGCTATGAATATTTTGGAACATGAAGGTCTTTTCCCTTTTTTATAATTTCTTCTGGATGTAGATTGCAATTGCTGTATCAAAGGGTATGAACAATTTTATTGCTCTTTGGGCATATTTGCAAAATGCTCTCCAGAAAGTTTTGATCCATTCACAACTCCACCAGCAATGCATCAATGTTTCAATCTTCCCACAACCTCTCCAACATTGATATATAGAAATAACTTTAATTTTTTTTTCCTTCATAATATTAGATGAATTTTGTGCATGTATTTACTGCTGAATGCCTTATGACTATAGAAACAGAAATATTTGGACTGGATTACAAGAATTCAACAAATTCAAATTAATGGTGTTGCTGAGATAAAAACAGACAAAAGAATTGATTCCAAGGTTTGTAGTGTGACACTCCAGTTAGGGAAAGCCTTCAGCCTTTGCAAATTTGACTATTCAAAATATATCTCTCCCTTGAGCTGTATTAATTTAATTGAGAATGCTACTTATCCCAAATTTATTATCCAAATTAAATCAATACCCCCTTTCATTAAGTGCACCAAGATTTCACAGAGCTTAATTTGAATATTTATCCTCTACTCATTTCCCTCTCAACCCCAGGATTGCCACCTGCTAATCAAGAAGTGTTTCCAGGGAGTAAACTAGAGGTTTATAGAACTTCCTTTCCTCCTCTCTCCACTCATAATACTCTACCTTTCCTTCATTGGGTGAGAAAGAATAAGGGATCAATAGGAGTGAGGACACACTAGAAAAGAAAGATTATAGCTATGCCATATATGAAAAACAGTCATAAGGATAAGCTAAAAGGTAGAAGGAATGAGTTGAGGAGAAACACAAAAACCAAATAAATTGGGGGTAGCTAGGTGGTGCAGTGGATAGAGCATCAGCTCTGGAGTTAGGAGTACCTGAGTTCAAAGCTGGCCTCAGACACTTAATAATTACCTAGCTGTGTGGCCTTGGCTAAGCCACTTAACCCCATTTGCCTTGCAAAAACCTAAAAAAAAAATCCAAATAAATAAGGGGCAAAGAATAAATAGCAAAATCCAGAAATATAGGATTAGTTTAATTGAGTTTTGTAAATTTAGAACATCCTGTTGATTTGGACAAATGTGTTATTCTACTTTGCCCTCCCTCACACCTTCAATTTCCTCTTATGTAAAGAATTTTGCTTTTGAGCTTCATTTCAGTTCTCATACAATCCCATGCAGGGATTTTTTTACACAAAAGAAAAAAAATGAATTTCCTTGTTTCATACAACTGGATGCACAAAAGGTATTCCAAATGAAAACAGCTCAGTTACATCTGTTTTCTAGGAAGAAAAAAAAACACATAGGCAGACATAATATTTTATTTACTATCCAGGAAATAACAATTTTATTGGCCATCAGTTTTTCAGTGTCTCAATACCATTTGCTGTGTTTGTGTGTCTAAAACACATAAACACAAACAGCTTTAATAAATCTATCATAGCAGTATTCAATGAACTTCTCAAACCTGGTGAATTCTCCTATCTTTCAGTCTAATCACAGAGGTAAAAGGAAATAATATGAAATCAAAATAATCTGTGAGACAACCAACAAAAGAATGGAAATAGCTATCTAAGTGGCACCATGAATAGAGCAATAAACCTGCTGTCAGTAAGATCTGAGTTCAAATCCAGACTCAAATATTTACTGTTTGATCCTGAACAAATCTTTAGTCTTTATCTTAGTTCTCTCAAGTATAAAATGAGAATATTAGCATCTACTTCACAGTACTTTTGTGAAGCTCAAAAGATATATTTATAAAACACAAAATAGAACCTGTTACAAAGTACATACAATATAAAAACTTATTCCCTTTCTTTAACTATAAGAGTAGACTGCAAAAGAAATAAAAGAATGCTGACAAGAAATGTAAAATCATAAGCAAGGCTAGTCAATTATATGTTGTCAATAGGAAAGTGGATCAATTCATGACAGTATAAATCAGAATTGCAGTTCTGGTTTTATTTAAGCATCTGTGGAATATGGTATCAGGTTTTAGGAAGCTTTGTTATATGTATTTTTGGAAGTCAGAAAAATTAAGAATTGTTTTCAGAGTGTCAGCATTGAACATTGATAGATGTTTTATTATTGTATTTATTACCACTTAGCATGAAACAGGTTTATATTAAATAGGACATCATACAAAAGCATACACAGACACACTCATAAACACACATAAGCACATAAACACACATAGAGTTAGAAGGGATCTTTCAGAGTATCTAATCCAAAGTGACATGCCACATCCCTCCAAAAAATATTCTGATTTAATAAAATACAAGCATTAAATGAACTACTTTCAAAAATGTACTTTTTAGTAGTGGAATTTCTTGGTTGTATATTTGAGATTATTTGTGTTGAAGTATATTATAATGATAAATGAACTGTATAGTCAAGCAGGTCTACATTATATATGTATCTTTCTATCTGTCCTTCTTAGTTAATATCTGTCTACTTATCAATATTTTCAGTTCCAGATCAAGCTTTCATATCTGGAGTTTCTAAAATAAGTTCAAGTTCTTATTTTACAGGTGAGAAAATTGAGGCTCAAAGTCATTTGACCAAAGTCATATAGGTAGCAAGAGACATTATCTTTTACTCTAAATCTGATGTTTTTTTCATCACAACATGCTGTTTCTATGATACTTGTTCAAATAGCAAGTATTAGGCATTTAAACTGCTTGTAATAGGTTGAAGCACAAAAAAAATAACAAAAAAGTTAGGGATAGTTTAGTGTAAATTCCTCACCACCCCACAGATCTTGCTGGAGAGACTGTGCAAAGTGAATGAATAGAAGACTAATAATAGAGTTAGAAAGTCAGTTGAATCTCCTACTGACTGGATTTGTTTATTTTGGCATGTCACTTTGGATTAGATACTCTGAAAGATCCCTTCTAACTCTATCTCATGTTCTAACTATTGTTCTGTCAGTTAGTGGAAGGGCAAGTCACTTAATGTCTCAGAGTCTGTTTCTTCAGCTGTGAAATGGAGACAATAATACTGGAACTACCTTTCTCATGGTGTTTAGTGGAGAGAGTGCTTTCTAAGTGATGAAGCACTATATAAACGTGAATTGTTATTTCTACTCCAGGATTCTTCTAAAGGGTGTGTCCAATGGCCTGGAGGCCTAGTAGTCTCTGATGACACCAAAAGATCCTTGTTATTAAAAATAATAATAATAATTAAATAAATAAAAAAGCTTTCCCTCCACTTTTAAATTGTATAATCATTTCTTTTACTGTTGCCACTAATGGTCATATTTTCCAATCTTGTGATGGCACACAGATCAGATTAATAGAGATAATGTTTGGGGTTGGAGGGGCAAGGAGGGGAGGATAAAAGTGTATCAAGTAGAATGCCTAAATCACTTTATCTAAATGCTTAGGGTAAGTATTCATCCATCAATCTGTGTGGAAGAACCCAGTTTGCCTGAATTTCTGTAGGATGTAATATCACTCCCATCCTTATTTCATTCTTCCATTTGGTTTCCTTGCCCTGACTGGGCAACAGAGGTGAAGTAGCTTATGCTATTTATATTTACTGTTCACATTGGATTTTATTCAACTAATCATAAGATTATAGAATGTCAGAAATAGAAAGGGATTTAGTGATCTAACCTATAACCTCAAAAGAACAAACTCTACAACATCTCTAGGTCATAGATCATTCAGCCTCTGAATCAATACCTCCAATAAAAAAGAGGCTAATGCCTCCCCAAAAAATCCAATCCAATTTTGGAAATCTCTCATTAATATAAAATTCCCCCCCCACACACATTAAATTGGAGTATACCATCCATTTATCTTAGTTCTTCCCTCTAGGGACAAGTAAATTAAATATATATACCTATTTCCACTGGATAACTTCAACTTATGATGTAGTAGATGGGTTATGAAAAGTTAGAGTTGACTGAAACAACTAAACAACAACAACAAAAAGGTAGAGTACTGTATTTGGAATCAAGAAAAATTATATTCATATTCTAAGTCTTATATTTAGTAACAGTAAGACCATGGGGAAATCACAACTCTTTAAGCCTCAGTATTTATGTCTGTAAATGAAGATAATAAGATTATTAATATCCATTTTATAGATTTTTTTAAAGCAAACTCTAAAAAGAAAAGCTTTGTAAATATCTATCATTGTTACCATAAAATATTTGAAGAGAATTTGTCTCTTAGTGTGCCTTAGAATGGAAGCTAGAAATTTATGTCTTCTTCCTTTTTGTCTTTTTAGCTTCCATATTCTATCTCTGAAAACTTGCTTAGTAAATGTTGAATTAGATTGGACTCTATGAGTATTTTCCTTTCTTTCAACTTATCCAGGTTATATTCTAAACTTCTCAATGTATAAATTAAAATGTGACACCTAGGATGGATGATGATTCTCAAATATGTTTTAAATATAATAGTGTAAAGTGAAATTTTCATCTACCTCAGACTGGACTGGAGACTATTATATTTATATTTTTATTTTTATATCTAATAATATTGATTCATGATGAGTTTGTGCTCTTTTAAAGCTCTACATTTTTATATATAAGTTAACACATTTATAACACCTAATCTTTATAATGACCTGTGTTAGATACTAATTCAAAAGATTCCTCTTCCTTAGTGAACCTGTGGTCTAGCTTTATTTAGATGAATTATCAATCATGCCTTTCTGTTTAGTACTTGTACCCTCATTTTATTAAAGTAAATGCAGGATTTTACTTTTATGTCTACTAAATTTCATCATATTAGCAAAGAATGGCATCTAGAGAGAAGTTAACAGAATATTGTAATTGGAATCATTTAAATTCTTTCAGTTATTCAGTGTGAGATTTTGGGCAAGTCACTTCAATTTTTCAGCTTCAATTTTCTCAGTGGTAAAATTGGGATGATAATAGCATTAATTCACAGGGTTTTGTGAGGAATCAATGAAAGAATATATATTATATTTTAATAATATATAAGAAATATATAAATTATTAATGTTTATTAAATGTTTTATAAATTTTAGGGCATTATAATTAATCCAACTATTATTTTGCTTGACTCATCCATTTAGCCTATCAAGATATTTTTCTAGTCTGTCACTTTCATCTAATAAGTTAGTTCTACTTCCCATTCCACAAAATCAAATGTATATCAATCTGAAAATCTGATAAACATATCATCTATATACCTTCATTCAAGAGTGATAGAATTTTGAATAGCATAAGGCTAAAAACAGATTATGTAGAATATTCTACCTTCCTCCAATCTGATGTTGTTATTAATAACTACTCCTTGGTACCAGTTAATCAATGAATTTCCTCAAGCACATGATTATAATACAACCATCAAATTCACAATTATACCTTTTTTGTCTCTAAAACTTGCATGTTATACTTTGATAAAACCCAGGTGTACAATATGAATGTCATATTCAAGATCTAATAATCTAATAATCTATAGAAAATGAAATTAGATTACCTGGCATTGCCTGTTTTTATGAAATCATATTGTAATTTATCAATCATTATTTCCTTTTGTTAATTCTCATAAAACATGCATTTATTCTTACATTCTTGATTTGTTTGAAGTCAAGATCACTATCTTGAATATTCTAATGGGAACTGTGATGTTATTATGGTTAGTATGATCTATATCTTTGCTGATCACAACCTATATTTGACTGCCTGTATTCTATTATTCTTGCTCATATGCCCCTGTAAGATTCTCATAATAATATAGCACAAACATACTTCAGTCCTTCTTTTTAAGTTTATACATTTCTTTGATGAAATTCTTTTTTCAATTTTTACTTTCTTATTTTCATTTATTTGTAATATATTTCAGTCTACTCATATCCATTCTGTATCATTTCATTGCTACTAGCAATTCTTTAGACAATAATGTCCACATTTTGTTGCCAGCAACACTGAAAGCATATTGGAATTAAGAAGTTAGTTCTTTGTTCCAAGGGACTTGGAGGGGAAAGGTGGATTAACAATGTTTATAGTATAGATTATGCAAAGCAATTGGATTGACTAGAGCTTGTTTTTTGTTGATAGAGAAAGGACCTTAATGGGGAAGAAGAGGAGGGAGACAAAATCACAGATGCAAACAGAAGCAGAGATAGAAAAAGACAAACATTCAAAAAGAGAGAAATATCCTCTCTGCCTCTATTCTTTTAGCCCAATGAAGGAACTCTCATTCAGAAACTCAACAAGAGGACTTTAAAGATCCAGCAAGAGGGCTCTTTGACTCTCTTGGAAACCCCACTGCTGAAGTTGATCTTTACACTACAAAAGGTATCTTCTGAGCTGTGTGTACAGTGGTACTTCTACTAGCATCCATAAAGCCTTGGGGCTCTGAGATATTGATAAAGGGAGAGGTCTCTCAAAAGGAACATCATACATGGGAAAAGGTCTCTTAAAATGTATACCAATAAAAAGCTATTGCTCTGTCCCTGCTTAGCAAGATGCTAAATGTAGTAGAGTGGAGAAGATTGACATGTTGGTGGTAGAGGTGGATGGAACTAAAATCTAAATTTCGTGCAAATGCCATAGTAGAAATGTCTCTGGCTGTTTGTAAGACCAGAGTTGCTGAGAAAGTTGACTCCTTGTAGGCAATGAAGTCATTCTGCTGGTTCCAGTCTTTAAAGTGAACAATGGTGTCTTCCATGCTGGTAGCAAGTTGACAGTGGGGGAGTTCATGATCCTCCCTATTGGAGTAGTAAACATCAAGGAGTCCATGTACCTTGGAACTGAGGTCTATCACAACCTGAAGGATGTGATTAAGCAAAAATATGGACATTGTGCAACCAATGTAGTGGATGAGGATGGTTTTGTTCCTAGCATCCTAGAGATAAAGAAGCTCTGGAGCTGAAGAATTCTATTGGTAAGGCCAGCTATACTGATGAGGGTTATAGTTAGAAAGGATGTTGCTGCCTCCAAGTTCTTCCACTTCGGGAAATGTGATTTAGACTCCAAGTCTCCTGATAATCCCAACAGTTACATAATCCCTGCTCAATTTGGGAAACTCTACAAGACCTTCATCAAGGTCTATCCAATAATAATTGTTGAAGATCCCTTTGACCAAGATGATCATTAAGCTTGAAAGAATTTTACTGGTACTGCAGACATTCTGGTGGTTGGGGATGATCTAATAGTGACCAATCCCTGATGGATTGAAATGACTGTGAGTGAGATAGCCTGCAACTGCCTCCTACTCAAAGTGAACCATATTGACTCCATGACTGAATCTCTCCAAGTATGTAAGCTGGCCCAGTCCAATGGGTGGAGAGTTTTGGTTTCACATCATTCTGGAGAGACTGAAGATATCTTCATCACAGAACTAGTGGTGGGACTCTGCAGTAAGTAGATCAAGACTGGTGTTCCCTGCTAATCTTAGTATCTAGAATTACAAGCTTCTCAGAACTGAGGAAGAGAACTGAGCAGCAAAGTTAAATTTTCTGGAAAGAACTTCAGAAACACTTAGGCCAAGTAAGATGTATAGCCCTGAGATATCAGAGCTAGAAGGTGACAATAACTTCTGTAGAAGTCCCTTTTCAAAGAATAGACAACACCAAGTAGTAGTCCAATTTTGTTTGGAGGCAGAGGCTTCTCTGTTACTTAACTTCCCTCTCCCTCATCATGTTGTGATTACACTAGAATGACCTGTTCTGATTCCCAACCCCAGTGTAGATGTGTGGAGCCATATACTTGTGATTCAGCCCCAACAAGCCCACAAGTGAGATTCTTAGTTGTTTCTATGCATAGAATAAAAGTATTCAGTAATATATATATATACATATATATATATATATATATATATATATATATATATATATATATATAGAAAGTTTTTAAAAAGTTAGAGGGAAGAAGGAGAGAGGGAGAGGGGTTAGGGAGAGGGAGAAGAAGAGAGAGAGGGAGAGGAAGGGAGGGAGAGGTAGGGAGGAGAGAGAGAGAGAGAGAGAGAGAGAGAGAGAGAGAGAGAGAGAGAAAGAGAGAGAGAGAGAACTTGCATAGTATCTAAAAATGGTCAATAAATTGGGCTATAATTGAATTGGGAAAAAATGCTAGAGGAGAGTGCCTTTAGAAAATTGCTCAAAATCTTAAGGGGGCAGCTAGGTGGCACAGTGGATAGAGCACTAGCCCTGGAGTCAGGCATGCCTGAGTTCAACTCCGGTCTTAGACACTAATAATTACCTAGCTGTGTGGCCTTGGGCAAGCCACTTAACCTCCCCCCCCATTGCCTTGCAAAAAAAAAATCTTAAGGCAGTCTGAATAATTAATTTACTTTGAGAATCAGCCTTGTAGCTCCTTATACATTCTTTACTTTTTAAAAAATCACCATCAGCAATTCAGGACTTGCGTATTCCCATTTATCTAACCAAAAAACTCCTTGATGAACCTATAGGTAATGTATATAGTCAACTAATTGAAATATTGTTCATTTCAAAGGAGATCAATGAATTCTTCCCCAACAGAATTGACTTGTTTTTGTTGCCTCTTCAATCTAATAATTCTAATGCTCTGTCTCTATTCATTCAGGTCCACAGACCAAAACAGTCATACAAACTTATATCATTGGTCAGAAAAAGAGCAAGGTAAAAGAATTGTGATGGCTTAACTCACCCCACTTCCACTACTAGAAAAAAAAATGATTCAAAGTGCCTTCCTTACTGGTGAGTGAAAGGTATCTCCTTCAAATTGTGAGCAAAAAGCTGGAGAAAAATCAATTACAGAACAATTAAAGTTTAAATACCTTAGATCTCAGTTCTTTATCATTTTTCTTATAAGACAACTTTTAAAAAAAATTTAAAAAGATATGGAAAGTCATAACACTTCATTCATTTTTGAGAAATTGCATTTGGTTAGCTGTCAATATTTAGCATCAATTAATCAACCAAAATGGAGAGAAATCATATTTCATCTTCTATGAAAAATGGAATTGCAAACTGGGTTAACACAATTCAAAGAAAACACTAAGATTTGGCATGTCTTGCCTGGAATTATTCAGACCTGGTAAAGTATTTCCCAAAATAAATGCTTTGACCTAGATGGGCTGATTGAGCTACATTTGCTTACTAAATTAAACACCCTTATACCAAATAGATATAGCGCTAGAACCCAGGACTCTCTACTATCAAATGACTATCAGGGAGAGATGACTGTAATGCTATTATACCAGTCCGTTCTGTACTTAAGTTTATGGTTTGCTATAGCTTGTATAGACAGTCATTATTGTTCTGTTCACATTTATGTTTCACTTATTGACAAAATTAGCTATGCTACACCAAAATAGTCATCACCACTGTATTTTACTAAAGTGAAACAAAATAGGCAGTGAACACCTTTTACTCCCAAGCCCTTAAATACAATCTGGACAATGTACACCACATTTACTTCGTCAATTTATTTGAAAAGAAGCAATTGGACAAAATTGTGATGTATAATGATAGAGTTTCATCCACCCTGACAAATGGTGGAAAAAATGTTTTTGGGGGGAGGAGAGTAGAAACAGGAGAGGAAAGGAGGATGATGCTTGATATTTCTTGATTATACCATGTAGTCAACTGCCTATTCTGCCTACTTGTAAATTTGCCTTTTGCTCTCAGAGTTCAAAGCAACAGATGGGAGTTTGATAATATGCACTGCTAAAAAATCCTTCAAAAATCAAACTCAAAGAAAGCACATGTTAATAAGAAGCAATGTTTATCCTTTGACATCATAAACTTTTTCCCCAAAAGCTAAAGAGTAATGATAATATAGTATTCATTGTTAGGTAATACTATAACTAGTTCTCTCTTTTCAAAAAAGTTTGCTCCTAATATAATTATAATCTATTGCACCATTTTTACTAGAACAATATTACTTAAGAGACTATTTGATTCCACCTGAATTAAATTAAGTGAGGGCCAGGAAGTTCTGAAAATTAACTAAATAGTTTGATATTTTTCTTACCCTTAGAATTAGCATTTCAGATATAGTATGACAACAGTCCATTGGACTGAACTGGATATAAATTTATGCCTAAGAGTGAAGAATAGTATAGTTATATGGCTCAGTGGATAGAACACTAGACTTGGAAACAAGAAGATTCTTTTTCCTGAGTTCAACTCTAGTCTCAACTGTGTTAATCTGAGCAACTCACTTAGCCCTATCTGCATCTGTTTCTCATGCCAAAGACAGAACTGGCAAGCCACTCCAATATCTTTTTTCAAGAAAATCTTAACTGGCATCGTGAAGAGTCAGAAATGATTGAAATGATGGAAAATACAATGAAAGTGAAGAATATTGATTGAAGACAAAATGACCAAGTCAGCAGAATTTATCAGAATTTGTGCATGCTCCTCAATTTTATATTGTTTTAGCTTAAAAAGACAGTATTGAACTCAATTTGGTTACAATGAATATAAGCCAAATATGTGCTAGAAAACACCCTGCCAGATGTGTTTGGACAGAACTGTGATAAGACAGATAGTCTTCTGTTGAGAAGTTTATTGAACCAATTGACTTTCTTGTAGCCCAAGGACATACTCCAATAGGTAAATTTGCATATGAAACCTGTAGTGGACAGAAAACTAGCATGGAACTTGAAGGCAATCAAAGTAATGTGAATTTTCTTGGCAATGGGGGTAATTGAGACAGACTAATAAAAGATGAAATGGGGTTCATTATAATTCAGGGTCAATTAGAAGGCACAATATTTGGAGACCTGGTATTAAACTAGAATTGTCATATGGTTAAAAAATAAGAGGATATTTAAGGAAAGGAATAAAATAAAATAAATATAATTGAACAATTCTAATTCAAAATAGTCACTTGCCTACGGACAAAGTAACAACTTATGCCTAATGAGTTGAGAAGGATGCTGATTTCATTCCTTTTATTATCAGTGCAGTTCCCCAGGCCAGGCTGGTAAAACATTTATGTGGACTGGTACATTCTGGGCTCTTATTTACAAGGCATTAATAATGCATCAGGAATACAAAAGAATGCTTTAAACAATAAAACCCGGCAGCCACCAAATAATGTTACACTCTTTAACTATTTTCCCCGTCCAAGCCAAATAATATGTTCTCCCTGTCAAAGAAGTTTCTTTCAGTTGTTCTTCAACTCTGGCATGAAATCCTTTCCTTTTGCAATCTGTACTTTGGGGAAAATGTGTCTTAAAGTGATTACCTAAGTAAATGGAAGCATTTTTCTTCCCATAAATACTAGGTATGGACTATTAACCCATGAATTTTTAGAGACAATAAATCAGATATAAGATTCCAACTTAACTAAAGAAACATCACCTTATGCCAAACTTTGGAGTTTGCTTGAAACCTAGATCTTTGCAGAGAGGCATAAACTGGCTTATGTAATTAATTTCCTTTACTATTTTTTTGTTGCCTCCTTTTGTTTTTATGTTACCTTCATCTCTGGATAAGTACCTATCCCATGATATAAGCCATCCCTTCTAGCAAAGAACAAAAAAAGAAAAAAGAAATAGTTCAAGGAAATCAACTATCACATAGCAATATTCTATAACCATAGTCCTCATTTTCCCATTCCTCATGCTGATTCATTTTCTCAATTTTTCTCTGAAGCTGAACTTACTCATCATAATTACACAGAGATTAATCATTTTCCTTTCCATTTATGTTTGTGATCATTATATATATATATTATTTTCCTAATTGTACTGATTTTCATTTTACATCAATTCATGTTTTACTTTATGCAAATTAAAAAAATGATGGAAAATGTTTCATCTGATACTATAGGTGTCAAAATAATAGAATTATAAATATCTAGTAATAATCAAAATATATAGAAGATGCTTTAAAAATTATTGTAGAATTGACCTGAATTTCTGATCTCCTTGTATTCCCCACAGTAGATTATGAATTTCTTGAGACCAAGGATAATCTTCATTTTTGCCTTTGTCTCCTCAGTGAACCACTGTGTCTTCCACTTAGTAAATACTTAGCTTTAGTTTAATACATTTTCTTTCTCTTTCCTGAGTTTATTGTCTCCTGAGAGTCTGCATATGAGATAGTTTCATTTTTATAGTTGTTTTGTACTCAGTAAGAATGTCTGGCACACTGACTCCACCAAGGTACCCTAGCAGAATCTTTACTTTTTCACTGAATATAAATGAAGAATGATTATTTTTCTCTCAGTGATGGTTCAATCTGTGGTAGTGGTGGACTGAATATGCCTTTTTTATTCAAGTGTCAGATGTCATGTTTCAGTTTCTTAATGGTGGCTACTCATGTGTTTGAGAGATTTGGGAATCGCTGTGGTTTCCCTTCCCTCTGCAAAGCTCTTCTGATGTCCATGTCTATTGACTCTTCATTGCATTTCCATTCAGCATCTACTCTCATATGACTGTCAGTGATCCTTACCTTCTGACACAATTTCCTGTTTCCGATGATAGAACTGCATTAAATAAATAAAGAGTCCTATCTAACTGCACCAACCACTATATTTTTTTCACCACCACACAGCATGTGGTTACTTCTGCTCATGGTCAGTTGAGCTTTTATATTATTAAAAAAATAAAATGATCTGTTAGAAATTTGATGTATTTATCCCATGACTCCTTTCTGGAAAAATGTGAATGAACAAATTTGATGACAACCATAATACCATCTTTAATACTTTCCAATGTATATAGCATACACAGACTATAACACAGAAATCTCAGAAATATTTTTTGATATTCCCAAAGGGGATTTTCATATTTTCATATTTCAAAGGGAAACAACAACAAATAGCACCAATAATCTCTACTTAAATCCTAATCAAATGCTTTGTTTTGTTATGGATGTGACCTTTGACACAGTAAGGAAGACTAGACCAGAAAGCCTGAGTGGTCATCCAGTCAAAAGGGAAAAAATTCTGAGTATGGCTCCTAGGCTTGAAAGTTGAACATTATTTTAAATAATGTCGCTAATACCATAAGAGATTAATTGAGTTGGAAACTATGACACTATAGTAAATAGCAGGAATTTGAATCCAATTCCTCTTTCTTCAAAGCAGTTATTCATTTCACCTAAACAATCTCTTAATAAGCCTACCCCTGAATTGCCATTTAAGAACTAGCTCAGTTAAATCCATATAAGCATAGCACAGAAATATGGTTACCCAAGGGGCATTCAATTTAATTGAAACAATATTTATTAAATGCTAACTCTGCTCAAGGAACTGCCCTAGGTACTTGGAATATAAAGAGAAAGTGCAAAATAGTTCTTGTCCTAAAAGAATTTATATTATTTGAGGGAAGATAAGGTATTTAAATTGATAAATTCAATTTGGTTTGAGAGAAAGAAAGCACTGAAACACAGGGAAATCAGCAAATTTCTGCAGTGGAAGTGTCATCTGAGGTAAATGTAAAAGGGACAGATGAGAAAGAAATGAATTGCAGGTGTGAAGACTAGATTTTGCCAAAGAAGGGGTAAGAAAGAAGTATTTGGTAGTGACTTTGGAAAACAGTAATTATGCCAATGCAGGTAGAAAACAGAACATTTAAAGGGAGCAACATGAAATATTCTGGAAACGTAGATTTAAAAATAGTTTTTAAAGTTTTAATTCTCGTGGGCGGCCAGGTGTCACAGTGGATAGAGCAACAGCCCTGGAGTCAGGAGTACCTGAGTTCAAATATGGCCTCAGACACTTAATAATTACTTAGCTCTGTGGCCTTGGGCAAACCACTTAATCCCATTCGCCTTGTAAAAACCTAAAAAAAAAAGTTTTAATTCTCAAATTGACGAATTTGTATTTTGTACTGGAATCAAAAGAGGGCATTGAAGATTCTTGAGCATGAGAGAAACATGATCAGGTCTGGGTTTTAGAACTGTCATTTTGGAAATTCTATAGAATCAGTTAATAAACATTTATTTAGTGCCTACTATAATCAAGGACCATGATATTCACTGAGGATATAAAGAAAGGGAAAAGAGAGTGAAGCACATAGTAAAATGGGAAAGATATCATTCAAATAAAATGTGCAGACAAGGTATGTACAGAATAAAATAATCCAGAGAGTGAAGGCACTAGAATTAAGAGGGATCAAGGAAGGTTCCCATTAGAAGGCAAATGTTGACTTAAAGCTTAAACTAGGGAAGTCAAGAGTCAATGACAAGGAGGGAAAATATACCAATCATGGAGAAAAGTCAGTGAAAATGCCTGGATTTGGGATGTGGAACAACTTGTCTTTTTAGAGGAACAACAGGGAATCCAATGCCACTCAATTAAAGAGTGAATGGTGTAGTGAGTTATGTAAGGTCGGTCTAAGAAGATAGAAAAGATAAGAGGGCAGATTATGAAGGGCTTTGAATGCTAAAAAGAGAACTTTATATTTGATCATGAAGTTGGCAAAGAATGATGGAAATTTATTAAGTAGTCAGATAAGTTGGTGATTTTAGATTAAGAATTTAGAAATTCTAATTTAGAATTTAGGGGTGGGTGTAATCACATCCCTATTTACCTCAATTTTCTTATTAAATGATTTGAAGAAAAAAATGGCAAGCCATTTCAGTGTCTTTGACAAACAAACCTCAAATGGGTCACAAAGAGTCTGATAGAAGTGAAAACAACTGGGCAACAACTGCATGGGTATTATTAGTATATAGATGATGACCAAAAAATGTAATTGGGGGAAAAAAAGATTAATTAGACAAGTAGGAGGAGAAGGGTGCAACCTGGAAACTGGAATTCTCTCAGCACAGCAACACTTTGAAAAGAGAATGAAAATCTCCTCTGACCCAAGGATTCACTTGTGCCTTTGGCTATCCTCTAAAGACAATGTATAAATCACTCTTATTATTCTGGGTAATGGATGTTCTTAAAATAATAATTTGTATTATTATCTTCTTTGAACTGCTGTGTTTGTTCTTAGATCCTAAAAACCCTGAAAAACAAGTTTAGCCTCATAGAGACTGGCCTTTATTACATATAAACAAATGGAATTAACCACAATGATTTCATGTTCTATATGAACCAAATCAATGAACCTAGGTAGAATTGATGTAAGCCAACTTGCACCCTAACTATTGAATCAACATCAGTTGTTTTAGAATAGTGCCTTTTCTATGAGTTCCTTCTTTTCATAACAAAAAAAAAATCAAGAAAAATAGCAACCACTGTTGACATTTATAAAAATTTTCAAGTTTTGCAAAGAGCTTGATGTTCATTATTTCAATCTATCACAGTTGATAGTCATTTATTCAGTTTTTTAATCTGTATTTTTTCATAGCCCAATTTAAATTGCATTTCTCATTCAAAATATTGTTGTTAAATGTTATTTTTATAAGAAGTCTTGTTTCATCAAATTGTGATAGAGATAATCTATTTTATACTGATGAAAAGATTTAGGTTTCACAACAGATCTTAACTACCACTCTAAAGAATCTAATATGGCCATGGAAATTAACTACATCTTTATTTTCCCCCATCTCTTTCAATTTAAAAACCATCTGAAAAAATAAAAAAAGAAGTGTATTTAAGTAAAATTCCTTTGTCATTTAATACACCTATGAATTTTTCCATAGATATCATCATAAACTAAAAAAAAAACTAGAGAAATAAAAGACTAATATTCTGACTATCTGCTTACTTACTTTAATCAAATAAGCAATACAATATAATGGACAGAAGGTTGGAAGACCTGGATTTGAACTTGGCATTTGCTAGCTATGTGACCTTCTTCATATCATTTAACTTCTCTAAGACTTCAATTTACTCATCTATGAGGCAGGAATGTGATGTGCAGAGTGCTGGGTCTGAAATCAGAGAGTTCAAATATGACTTCAGGCATTTACTACTTGTATCATTATGGGCCATTCATTCATTCTCTGATGACTCAAGGTTTCTCAACTGTAAAATGAAGCAAATAATGCTGCTATTTTGTGAATAATATCATCCACCTCCCAGGTTTCTTGTGAGAATCAAATGAGATAATTATAAAGGTCTTAGCACAGTTTGGTTTCACACACACACACACACACACCCTATCTATCAGTGTTGACTATTATTATTATGAGGATCAAATGACATATGAGTAAAGAACTTAGTACAGTGCCTAGCTCTTAGAAAATACTTAATAAATGCTTATTCCAATCATTTTATATTAAATGGGTATAAATGGTTGGCATATAGCAATCAATAAATCCTTGTTGACTGACTAGTATCAAACATAGAAAGAGCTGTTTAACATTTAAACATTAGAATATCTCTATAATCCTTTGCATACTTTGAAGCAAAGTCAGGTCTTGCTATTACTTAATTTTTCTGAGTGGAAGAAATATAGAGCTGGAAGGGAAGTTAGAATGCATATAATCCAATGCTCTTATTTTACTAATGAGGAAAATGAGTCTCAGAAACATTAAATGATTTGCCTTAAGTTATATAGTCAGTATGTGGCAAAGGTCATATTTGTATTGCATTCCTGATTCTAAATCAAGCACCCATTACCATGAGATGTATAAATTAATTGTGCATGAACCCTAAGAAAAATGCATTGTAAATCAAAAGCGAGTGAGATTATACATTTTTATTACACTTCTCAGTATTATTTGGAAATTAGTTGTCTAAGTAGTTATGAATGTCAATCCTCAGTTGCAGCTTCAGTCTGGGTCCAGGCTATGGTTATTCTCAAAGGATCATCTTGTGGAGAGTTAATTAAAGGTAGCCTGGAGGTAGGGGTAATTAGTTTCTCTGCTTTCAGAATTCAGTGTCAAATGGAAAAAATCAGAGGTGATATCTCTTTTGGGGCTCAGATGAAAGATTAGCATTTACAAATGAAGTTTTTCATTATAAGAGATACACTGGCTGAGGAAATAGCTAGTGAAGATATAAATTTATATTACTACACATATGGACAATGAGAATAGCTCTTAGATTTCAAGAAAAAACAGAAAATATTAGGTTCTTCCCCCTTTTTTATTGCTAGTTCTTTATTTCGATGAATAGAACTGGTTTTTGGAAAGAAAAAATAGACTATTTCTTAATGCAGTAAAACATATCTTAAGCCCCCCCTCCAAAAAAATTTACCTATCCAAATATTTATTATGGTGTTAAAAAGGCAACCTTTATAAAATACTACAAACTAAATGAACATGAGAAGAAATAATTTTAATTCAATGAAAACTATTGATAGATTAAATGTTTTTTTTTAGTTTAAGAAACTAAGAAAACACTGAGCAGGACTGGGGTGGGGATGGAATATTGGATACAGAAGGTAGAGAGAGATGAATATAAGGATAGGTCTCAGAAAACAGGTCTCAATGGAGTAACTTCAGAGGCAAAGTAAAAATATGAGGAAAAGAATGATAAACTTAGTTGCCTCACAATTTTGCTCAATCTGTTAATGACAATTGCCCTTTCCAAAGCTATTCACGGCTATCTTAAAGGTGGAGGGGCATAATGTGTGCAAGGGGACCACCATCTTTCCAACCACAGAAAGGAATCAATTTTTCATTTGCATTTAAATTTCTACTGCTGAAAATGCCCCCAGAGTCATAGAATCAAAGAACACAAGAGCTAGAACTGACATCTAAAACCTGTTTTCTTATCTTTAAATATTAGGAAAATTAAGGTCTATTAAAGAAAAGTGGCCTACACAAGGGTACACAGTAAGATATTGGCAGAGAAGGTCTAGAACCCAGGTTTCCTATAATTTCCAGTCTTATTTTTTTTTTTTTACTTTTTCTTTTTAGGTTTTTGCAAGGAAATAGGGTTAAGTGGCTTGCCCAAGGCCACACAGTTAGGTAATTATTAAATGTCTGAGGCCCGATTTGAACTCAGGTACCCCTGACTCCAGGGCTGGTGCTCTATCCACTGTGCACCTAGCTGCCCCCTTTTTTTACTTTTTTAAGTTGCTTTCTTCTTATTTTTTTTTATCAATTTTGGCCAGTACTTTGCTCCTTTTAATTAGAAGTGATCATGAAAAGAGCCCAATTATTTCTGTTTGACTGAATTTTGGATATTTCAACCTCCTTAAAGTTCTTATCCTTCTACCTATAGCTGTTGTTCATCACAATTAAAATATAATCCAGATAGGTGTGTGGGGGGAAAGACCTCAGTGGAAAAATGAGAACATTACTTCAGGGTCTTATCTTAAAATATATTTCCAGCAAAAGAACATGTGAAGTTTCATCAGCACCTGTAAAAAGCACTTTTCAGCATACTCCATAGAAGTAAAAATCAAACAAGAAGTAAGAAAATCCAAATGCTTGGGTATTGCCTAGTAGGAAGTCCAGAGACAAGACGTTTGCCACTGAGAAGTATATTAAACAATATAATTTCTTTCATAACTACTCTTTCAATACATAGGATTTGAAATGGGAAAAATAATGATTCTCTTCCTAAGTAATTATTATCACATATTCCATAATGAAGGAATGGTATTAAAGGCTATGTTTTATCCTTGTCTTCTATCTTTGACAGGTACATCAAGAGACATAGTATTGAATGGAGTCCTTATCTATGTCAGTGTCAAAGGTTCCAGATTTTCTCCCAATCAGTCCTAATTTCAAAATATTCTTCCCTCAAAGAGATATTGTCATTTAGGGAATGCATTGGTGAACTTGGGGCTAAGGAAGTTTAAGTTTAAATCCTACTTCTGAAGCTTCCGAGGTGTGTGCCTGCAGAAAAGTCACTGAAGCTTATTTTAAATAAGTTTATTCTTATATAAAATACCAATAATAACTACCAAGCTGTCTATAAGGTTCAAATGAATTAATATAAGTAAATTATTTTGAAAACCTTAAAGTGATACAATAATATTAGTTGTTTTACTGTAGAGAACATAATAAATCAGGGATGTAGATCAAAAGAAGCAAAAAACAGAGACAGAGAGGAGTGGTGGGTATTTTAGCTAAATTGAGGGAACAATGAGTAAAGATAAGAATGTAGAAAAAATATTGACGTGACAAGGAGTAAACCTGTCTTACTGAAGAAGAAGCATTGCATTGTGGTTTAATAGGAAATGGAATTTGAAAAATAGATTACTACTAGATAGTAGAAGCTCTTATATTCTGGGGAAACCAGCAGCACCAACATCTCAATTGAGCTAAAGAGAAGTGAAAAATTAAGAGGAGTTGCTAAAAGTAAAATTTACACACAGTAAATCCATTTGAGATAGACTTATGAGGACCACTTATGTAACATTATTTAAAGAGTTCTGAAAAAAGTTTCATTCCCATGGTCTTCAATCCCCAAATCCTGGAGAACTGCCTGAAAATTCATTTTTATTTAGAATTAAAACATTTGCTCTCTAGGAATTCCCCTCTTTAAAAGCCAACCCCCCAAAAGAAAACTCTTTACCCATTCTTCACAAAATGTCCTCCTATTTTGACTCATCGAAGATTCCCAGGAAGATAACCCATGATGGTTATTTGGAAGATAGAACTAGTTCCCCAGACTTCACTTTAAAATCTAGAAGGTTTTCTGAGAGCTCTAATCAAATAGATTATGGTGAATTATTTTTATAAACAAAATTTCTATTAATGACTTGGTGATCCTCTGTGTGGTCCTGGGTTGTTTATTTGTCTGTAATCTGAGATCTTTGGGGCTTTTGTGCTACTGCTTTACCTCTGGCTTTTCTCCAAATCTGTGAAATATTGACATATTACCTCTTCTTCTCCACTTCATAGACTTTCCTTTAGATAGATAGACAGACATATAGATAAGGAACATTGTATATAGTACAAGATTATTCCAATAGATTGGATGCCTTTTCAGAACTATTCCCTGCCCCCCTTTTTGTAAATCCTTATAAGAGATGCACCTCTGAAAGGAAGTGAGAGAACTGATACATTGGGGAATATAGGTGTCATAAAAATAAAATATATCAATAAAAATAATCTTCAAATAAATAGAGAGATGAGCTTGTGAATTCATTTGTATCAGGAATTGCCATAGAAGGGATTCTTTCTCTGCTAATGCAAATCGATACTTTATCAGCCACTTATGTACTCAGAGAATTTCCCAGGATACTGAGAGATTATCTGACTTGCTGAGAGTCACATAGACAGTATGTGTTAAAGGTGGATGAATTTAGGCTTCTTGGCACCAAGGCCATGTCTCATCCACTTCTCTCTGCTGCTTCATACATATGTTATATAAAATAACAAGTACATATTATATAATGAATAGAATCAATAATTTTTATGTTTTAATTTTATAACCATATATCTATATGTTATGTACTATATTTATGTATATGCATATATATACATACATATATGTTATATTTATTGTGACCCCCCCAAATATTGTGAGGGCAGCTCCTGAGGTATCCCTGTATAGCTTAAAGGGAGGCAGCATAGGCATCTCTAGCATTTTCTTCCCCCACTTTTCTCTAGAAAAGACTTTATTCCTTGCCAGAAGATGAAGTATAGTAGGGGCCTGAGGCTACTCAAAAAGAGGGGGTAAAGAGATAGAATTATAAGTATCTGTTTCTTTTAATATTATTAGTCCAAGTGATATGAGTTTCATGTTTTAAATTAACTTCTGATTATCACTTCAGTATTGGGATAGGATGATCCCATGGTCTTTATATGAGACTTATCCCCATTTCTTCAAAATACCAGTTCCTCAACAAATATACTATGAGAAAGTTCTACCTTTGGGAAGAGATATGGTGTTCAATCAAGAGAAAGTGTCAGGAAAAGTTCCCTGATGTCTGTAATTAGCAAACTGTTATTGGGCACATGATGAAGACAGTTCCTTTCAAATCAACTTCATTCCATAATCTTTTTATTCAGCAACTTGAAATATTGTTGACATCTCATATACTTTCTAATGATGGGAAACCAGAAACACCCCAAAGTTGGAAGAGATTAATGACACAAAAAAAAGAATAAAAGATTTGAAGACCAAAGAGATAGTTCTTTTATACATTTCTCCATTCTACCCCAATCTTCATGAAAGAATGGAACACTGATTTTCACTAGTAGAGAATTCTATATCAGTGGACTTAAGAATTGGGCTTACAATTATATGTCTATATCTATATGAATTTGCTTATCTATTTTTTTATCATCTATGTAATTTTAAGTCAATTTTAAGCCTATGCAAAATTGAGCATTTATACAAATACATAACCTGCATAACCCATATATATATATATATATGTATATAAAAATATACATATAGGCACAAACATATAGGTACTTACATGCAAATGTAAAAATGACATGTTTATATATATGTATGTGTATATATATATATATATATATATATATATATACATATAATGCAAGGGTGTATGCATAGAAGATAAATTAGATATCATTTAGTTTGACTGTTTCATCCTACAGAGAAACTGAGGGCCAACTTGATACAGGCAACTATGCAATAGTTTATTTTCTACTGAACTTCTCATTTACACACTGTGATATCTCAGCTGGAGCCATGAAAGACTTCTGGCTTTCCCCCTCATAGATAATCCAATCTACTGAGGCATTTATATTTAATCAGGAATTAGTTGCTTCATTTGAAAATTTTTTAAGTACTGAGTGAATAATGTATAGGACTGAATAGTTTTGGTCACAATAACGGAATAAGCTAAAAGAAAAAAGAACTCTACTTAGTAAAGCAGATTTAGGTGGG